>NC_056738.1:468075728-468113228 GCF_019279795.1 Protopterus annectens | reverse complement strand
AGCAGAGAGCAAGGACATTCTACTAAAGCATGTGGCGTTTGTAAAAGAATTGCTAATTTGCCTAGGGTACACAGTAAACGAAAAGAAATCAAAACTAGTGCCCTCTCAAGAGATGATATTCCTGGGTGCAAGCTTAAATACAACTGCCCAAATGGCTTATCTCACGCCAAATGAGCAAAGGCAACTGACTCATTACTTTCAAATAATGGCAACAAAGACCCAGCTTACCTGCTAGAAAAATTCTGCAGGCTTTGGGCTACATGGCATCTTGCATTCTGCTAATTCTATATGCAAGACTGCATATGAGGAAGCTACAGTGGTACCTAAAAAGTGTTTGGACTCAAAATTGCCATAGCCTGGAAACAATAACTCTTATTCCCTGCCTGCAACAGGAGTTTCGATGGTGGGCACTGGCCTGTCACCACAACAAGGGACAGCCTTTCACTTTACCCACAGCCAGGCAAACAATGACACCAGATGCATCAGATTATGCCTGGGGGTGGGGGTGGGGGGCACACATGGCAGGAAAATGTATTCAGGGCACGTGGCCCACGGACCAAATGCATCTTCACATCAATCAAAAAGAGATGCTCGCTGTACAGAATGCCCTGACAGCCTTCAGGGATCTGCTACATCCAGGACAACTAATACGAACGACGGACAATACTACAGTTATGTGGTACATAAGCATGGGGGCACACATTCCTACACCCTCTGCAGGCATGCCATAACTTTGTGGAACACAGCATTGACCTTTCAAGTACATCTGCAGGCACAATTCCTGCCAGGAAAGAAAAATACTTTGGCAGACGAACTAAGCAGAAACCTCATTGACCCTCACAAGTGGAAAGTAAATCCACAGGTCTTCAGCATGATAACAAGGAACTGGGGATGCCCAGACATAGATCTCTTTGCCTCCCGTCACAACTACCAACTACAGAGATTCTGCACAAGGACATATCACTCACAAGCATGGAAAGTGGGTGCTCTATCTTTCAGCTGGAAAACCCTAGCAGTTTATGCCTTTCCACCACTGCCTCTCCTTCCCAAGGTGCTCCTAAAAGTCAGACAAGAGAAGCCAAAAATTATTCTGATTGCCCCAGACTGGCCATGCCAGCACTGGTACCCAAGCCTAAAGAGCTTGTCTCAAGGCCCAGCCTGGACTTTACCTCTAATTCCTCATCTTCTGACTCAACAAAACAATCCGATCCTGCACAGCCAACCCAGAACCATTAAATCTGGCTGCATGGCGGATAATATAGCCACTCAGAACACACCTCTCTCTCAAGTTGTTATGGATGTCATTTTGGAAGCCAGGAGGCCCAGCACCAGGAAATCTTATACAGAAAAATGGAAGCGATTCTGTGCTTGGAACCGGGCACAAGGTCTTGAACCTCTTGTTCCAAATCTTCCTCAGATTTTACAATACCTAACTGAGATGCTATACAAAGGCCTATCCTTCTCGTCAGTTAAGATCCATGCCTCTGCCATTTCAGCTCGTCCCGTTCGATTCTCAGCTAGAGCGTCTTCTATGTGGAGGCATTTGTGAATGGGGCGTGCCTTCGTTGAAGGTTGTGCGTCAGGGCTGGTAACCCGGTACATAAAAATCCACTACCAATCATTAGCGGACTGAGTTCCGCTGTGGTGACCCCTAACCGTGAAAAGCCGAAAGACACAAACAAAACAATACGGAACCTCCTATTTTCTCTCATCCACTGCTAAAACAGTACCTCCAGAGGGGCAAAAAACATGAGACCCCCAAGGAGAGCACCGATACCTACATGGGACCTCAACTTTGTCTTAGAAAAGCTCACACTACCTCCTTTTCAGAAAAACTGAGCAACTGTTTGTAGCATATGCTGCAGGATCACAAGGAAAGGCTATCTCAAAGCAGACTATTTCAAAGTGGATAGGTCACTGTATTCGTTTCTGCTATGCACAGCATGGCAAATCAGTGCCCAAGAATATTAGGCCACATTCTACCAGGGCAGCAGCTACTTCAGCCTTTCTCAGAGGAGTACCAACCAAGGAAATTTTGGAGGCTGCAACTTGGAGTTCAGTGCACACTTTTTTTACAAAGCATTATCACTTACCTCTTTACTCTAAATCCAGAGCAGGCTTTGCCACTGCAGTTCTGCAGGGCCTCCTAGCCACTCCTAATCCTGTTTAGACCCAGCCGCCCTACCTCTGCTTTGGGATTCAACCCAAGTGCAATGACTGCAACAGTGAAACACGATGAACATAGTAGAGTTGTGTAACTACCATAAATGTAGATGTTCGAGTGTATTCACTGTTGCAGTCCAGGTTACCCACCCTCCATCCCCCTTTCTTTGCTGGGACTTACCTATACTTCTCTATCCTATACAACCTATGTGGTGTATTTGCTTGTAAATGAAGGTATTGTGTTTATTTCACTGTATGTCTTTATAAGCTATATATGTATTGCCTACCATTTTGGGGGCACCTGACATCTTGGGCAAGAAAAACTGAAGAAAATGTCAGCTGCATCTTGTATACCCCTGGCGCACTGTCGTCAGGGAAGAGGCAACAGCAACCGACGCCGGACCAGGACTTTGGAATTCAGGCCGACTGAGAGTAGCCTGCCAGCGGGATAACCAGAGTGTAATGACTGCAACAGTGAATACACTCGAACATCGACATTTATGGTAGGTACACAACTGTACTTTTTTCAGTTTAAAATGTCCATGCCTTTGTTACTTATTACAAATAGGTACCATCATTTGGTTTTAACTGTGCTCAGGAACATCCTTCCTAGAGTCCACCCAGGATCTTTGATAACTGGGGGCTCTGTCGCATCAGTTGAAGATAGAGTGAAAATTGAGAACATCGGATAAAGAAATTATGTACTCACCATAAAGTTCTGTCTGTGTTGTCCATTGTCATTCTTCCTTTGAAAACTGCTTTATATTGAGCTCCAGGTATAGTCTTCCTGTTCGTCTGAAAGTATTTCCTGTCTAGTAAAATCAGCAAACAAGATCTGAGGTATTTGGGGTTGGAACTTTATGGTTAAGGTTGCCATTAGCTTTAGCAACTGTTGAGTTGGATCCAAGGGGCCACATCTGAACCCATCAGTTGAGGAAGAGTGAAAATGGGCAACACAGATGGAATGTTATGGTGAGTACATAACTTCCTTCAGTTATGTAAATGTATGTTTGCTTGTGTCATAAGTAAGTAATAGTTTAATAAAATGTTTCTTGTTTAACAAAAACAAAAAAAGACCTGGAAGGCCAGACATAAATTTCTATGTATGAGACTTGAGTTTCGGGATAGGGCTGTTGGGAACCTGTGGGGATTTTTTTTAAGATGGTTGGTGTGTCTAGCTCAATACATGCCAAATAGTGTAGTGTGTACTATAACTGGCCTAATCAGAGCCATGTATAGTGAGAGAACTTCTTTTGATCTGCTGTTATGCCCATAATATGTTAATTATGCTAAATACAAGGATTTTCTGACCTGCTACATGTGGTCAAAGGAGAAGGCATTATAGAACTAGGCAATGTGATTCTGGCTACCTTGTCAGTATTAAGTGGAGCATTGTCTATACTGTAAGTCAAGGGAGAATTATGTTTTCCAGATAAATTACAATACTGTACTGCTGTTATGCCCATAATATGTTAATTATGCTAAATACAAGGATTTTCTGACCTGCTACATGTGGTCAAAGGAGAAGGCATTATAGAACTAGGCAATGTGATTCTGGCTACCTTGTCAGTATTAAGTGGAGCATTGTCTATACTGTAAGTCAAGGGAGAATTATGTTTTCCAGATAAATTACAATACTGTACTGTTGCATTTAATTTTATGCCATTTACTGTACACCAGTGGTTAGTGTGAGTCTGATGTTAGTATGAGTTTGTATTCAAGGGTTGTTTGACAGTAACACCCATCTTGCAGTCATTGGTAAACTTGGTTAGCAATAGGTCCTTATTGTGTGAAGGTAGTATATGCCAAAAATGAAAAGATGAAGCACTGACCTTTGAGGTACACCACTAGTTACCCTTTTACTTCTTGAGGAGGCACCTACCTGCCTTTAACAATGTATGTTTCAGCTTTTGGCCTGTTTCTTCTTCACCTTACCAAGCAAGTGTCAGCATTTAGTGCTCTTGGCTTATTTACAGTAACAGCATGAGGAATGGTATCAGATTGCTTCAGTAGATCCAGATAGGCTGTATGGACAAAATGACCACCCGCTACTGCCACTGTGACTTTCAAAGTTGTTTGCTAAATTTAATAGGAATGATCCACACTTGACAAAAGAAACTGCTGTGGGAAAGGCTGAATGAGGTTTTTGATATCCTTGTTTATGAAGTCAGATGTGATACATTCCATAGCCTTGTAGAGTAGACTAGCCATGCTACTTGATCTGCAGTCCCTTGGCCACCCTTTTGGCGAGGTATCACAACAGCAGTTCTTTATGCTTCTGGTATGAACCCTGTGGTCAAGTTTAGGTTAAACAAGTTTAGGAGGGGCTTGCCACTGCATGCTTTGGTGTCTTTTATTAAGCATCTGGGTAAATTATCTAGACCCACAGAATTTCTGTTTTTGGGTTTAGAGAACACAGTTAAGATGTATTCCTGTATGGTCTTGGGTGGAGGGGTCTGGTAGATTTGGGGATTTGCAAAGTTTGTGAATTATCGAAATGAAGTTGGCACTGAATCTATGTGCTAGTGTATTGACTATGTCTTATGGGTCAGAGTGGGTGGTGGTGCTTTGGCTCAGTTCATGACACTCTTGGGTGTCAAGCCTGCTGTAACCAAAAGATTTATCATATATTTTTAATGAAACTTTGTACCAGATTTTTTCTGACAGTTTGTGTATCAGCAGATGCAGTGGATAGCCAAATGTACAAGTGTGTGTATCCATGCATTTTATATGTCAAACATTCTTTTTCCCTTGTTTTGCCAGTTTGAGACTGAAGTATCTTGTGTATGTACAGTGAGGTTTAGGAATTGAATTTGCCCTTTGCCTTGCTGTTGTGTGATCTTGGAGTTGAAGTACATAATTGGGGGATGTGGGGGACGCATGGGAGCTTCCCCTGCATAAAACATTATGGGGTTTTCATTGTTTTGTACGTCAATATTTTTAATTACTTTTATTTGCTCATGTGAGCATTCACTTTTTCATTAGGTAGTTATAATGTGTGCTCGTGTATGTATATGCATACGTGTATACACACACGCTCCCATTTGTGTGTTTATAATATGTTTATGTATAAAAGTCTTTTTATTTATATATAATGTGTGTTTGTAAATGTGTGTATAATGCCATGAAATGCTAATCTTTTGAAGGTGAGCACCTAGTTGACTGTAGGCAATGGAGTTTAAGGAAAATAATCTTGTAGAAATATATGTGTTGGTAAAATATAATTGTTCAGAAACTTAACCAGTATCAGTAGTGATCATATATTCAGGAACTGAAAGTATTACAGCAACTGTTCGGTTAATGGCTAAACAGAAATCTTATCCCATTATCTATTCTAAAATAACTGAAAAGCAAGTAGTTTTGAAGTAGATGGATAGCTATGCAGCTGTGCATAGAAAGTTGTATATCCAGTTTTTTAGTAAATAAAGTTGTAGAGTAGAGTTGCGAAGAAAGTCTTACCATCCTCTTTGGATGAATTGTAAAATATTTAAGTGGACAGAGTCAATGGCATAGAGTTGTGATTAAATAAGGACAACTTGACAGGAAAGAACAACATTGGGCCTTATCTGGGGGGGTAGAACATGCTTGTGTTCCATGTGGTTGTTGCTGCCACTGGACAAGCAAGGAATCTTTGGGTTGGTATTTACCCAATTTCTCCCAAGAACAGTTTCTTCATTCAACTAGGAAACCACTGTGATGATTATTTTGAACAATGTAGAACTGCTATGAACCTAATGTTGTATTAGCAACTCATTAGGAAAGGGAAACACTGACCTTTGCCTGAGGATTGGAGCCAGGATTCTCCTTGCCTATATTATGTGTAGTTATCAGTGCCACTGGACTAAAGAGGAATCTCTGGACAGTTAAGATACCTGGTTCCCCTTCCTTTCAACTAGGAAACTACCATGATGATGATTTTGAAAACAAGCATCCAGTGCAGAACACCTATGAACCTAGTTATTGTGTTAAAAACTCAAAGGAGAGGAAACATAAGCTTATACCATTCCTCTTCCTTTTGAGTTAATACAATACCAGGTTCATAGTTCTGCACTGGATGCTTGTGTGCGAGTGATGAGGTTTCTGGTTTGTGACCTGCAAGGGCTGTCGGAGTAATGGGGTAAGTAAGACAAGTTTCGCAGTAATGTGGAAGTAGATGTAAAAGCCCTTATGTAGGGTTGTAGTTGATGGCAGTAGATACTAGTTTTTTTTTTTCTGTTATTACGGTCTAGTAGGAACTGGTTTCATTAGTACCTACCTGGGGCTTCTTTCAGGACAGCATAGACATGAGGGCTGGGCAGGAGTGAGTAAACAGTATTTTGGTAAAGGTGAGATGGGTGAGTTTGGGTTTTTTGTTTGTGATCCATTTACAATCATTTAAGAAATTGTTGTCATGGGAATGAGGTTTGTTTGCTGCAAATTAAGCTATGTTACTGTAGGTTGTTGGCAGTACAATATGTCGATTGATGTTTTGATATTGCTGTTGGCAGTACAATATGTCGATTGATGTTTTGATATTGCTGTGGTGCCTAGAGAGAGAGAGACAGGTTTTGAGAGAGTAGATTTTCAGTTTTTGTTTCTCCCCAGGATATGGGGTAAATGGAGACTAATTCTGGAGAGGGTTCCTAATGACTTGTGGATACTGTTGGTTATACTGTGTACATGATGTTCAAAGTTAGGTGCTTTTGATTTGTGACTTTTTATTGTGGTACTATTTCAGCATCTGCTGCTAAAGACTCCCCCAAACAATCTTACAAATTGGACAAGTTGTTTAAGGTGCAACTAACTATATGTCTATAACAAGAGATTTTCCTCGTGTGAATATTATTTATTTTTTTGATGTAACTGTATGTTTTGTCTTTGACTGCCTATCCCAGGTTATGAAGAAGAGTCTGCAAACCAATCCTTCTTGGTTAACAACTGTAATAAATCAGTAAAGCAATGTCCATCTCATCCTATAACTTAATACCTAAAATCTCTTCTCCATTAAGCATCAAGGGTTCTGGTCTGTTCAGAGCACATACTCAACCTAGTGTATCTAACCAGTGAAATAGTACTAGCTGTGGACAGAGGCCTGCTCCCTGGCACCATTTTTATCAATCTTACAAAAGTATTTGACCTCATTAACCACAGCAAACTCCTCCGCCATCTAATACAAATAGGCATAAGTACCCATTCCCTACATCAGTCCTCAGTTTCCTTACCAATCTCCACTTCTGTGGGAAACCAAAATATGAATTTTGACAGTCAGCCTTCAAAATTAAGTGCCACAAGGATCCGTACTAGCTCCTTTACTACTGATGTTCTTGTTTCACTGTTGCAGTCATCACATTTGGGTTATCTGCTTGCAGGTAGCCCTCAGACCAGAGTGTTTGGATTCCTTCATTGAATGCTGTCTCCTCTTGTTTCACTGTTGCAGTCATCACATTTGGGTTATCTGCTTGCAGGTAGCCCTCAGACCAGAGTCTTCGGATTCCTTCGTCGGATGCTGTCTCCTCTTCCATGACGTCAGGTCGTAAGGGGTATAAAACATGCAGCCGATGCCATTAACATCAGTCTTTCTTGCCATGTGGTGCCCGAAGCAGAAGCAGTTCACAAGTGCCAAGTCGGCCGACTCCTGAAATTTTCGTTTTCGAGTTTCAGACCCGAAGTCTTCAAAAAAGATAAGTACCCCGTTGGGGATCCTTTTTCTTGCTCCAACCGATGTCAGTAAAAGTTAATTGTTTTACCTGTGGAAAGCAAATACCTCCATAAAGATTTTCATTCGTACTGCATCTCTTGTTTAGGCCCAGACCACGGCGTCCCTCGCTGTCGGTGGTGTGCCTTGTTCAACCCCCACACTATTCGTTGTCAGGCTGTCTTTGCAGAAAATTATTTTCGTACTCTCAGTACTCCGAAATGGCTTCGTTATGCCATCAGACTACCGATCTTCCGAAAAAACGTAAGGATAAAGACAGACACAGACCACATAGGTTCAAAACTGCCGACGCTTCTGTTAAGCTACTCGCCAGTCTGCTGGCACTCTGGGGTGCTTTCACAGCCACTTATGCCTGCTACTTCAGATTTGCAGGCCTCTACTGAGACCCATTCGGAGTCCGGTATGCCGCAAGATGCTTCTTTGACTATAGAACTTGCGGATGTCTCTACCTTGGATGGGTCCGGAGCTGCTGTGCAGGCACAAGCTTCTGAGGGTGTATTCAGGCCTACAGACTTGCATTTTAAACAGACTCCATCTTCTTCATCCAGGCCTAAAACTCGCACCACGCCTAGAAAACTGAAGTCCAAACCGCATGCTCAGGCCCATATGCCTAAAAAACAAATGCTTAGAATGGCTGAAGACCTTATTACTTTAATTAGGGGAAGCCAACCTTCTCCCACTAAGAGACCTAGAACTGATTTTCCTTCTGATTCTTCTGATCAGGAATCTGATATTTCTGTTCCTTTTGATTACCAGGATTTGCCCTTACCACATATGAGGAATCTGATGCAGAGGATTCCATTCCCTCTGCTTCCCCTCCAGAATATTTTTCTTTTGGTGAAACCTTGCACACCTTTAGGGAGCATTTCCGCTGGGAAAGCCAGGATTACTCTGACTCTAAAAAGAGGCTTAGGGAATTCGTACTCCTTCCTCAAAACAGGCCTTTAGCTATCCCTCCTGTTCTGGAAATTGTAGATGATGATTTCTTGGAATCTAGCCTTTCCCTGGACACTTTACCTCCAGCTCCCAGAAAACCTGACCGGTATTAGAGTACCTGACTCTCGCAAGTTCCTCTTCAAGAAACCTACTGCGGATCCAGAGACCATTTCCCAAGGACCAAAAGGCGTTAAGGCTACTGCTGCCAAAAATCTTACCCCTTCTGATAGAGATTCTAGAGCCTTGGACAGATGGGGTAAGAAGGTATACACTTCTGCTACTTTGGCCATTAAGGCTTTAAATTGCCAGTTTCATATGTTAAAATACCAGCTGCATATTATGGGACTAATTAAACAGAAAATGATGTTGATTCCTGACTGTGCTGAACACAAAGAATTACAGGGTTTAATGCATTCTGCAATTCTGCAGAACAAGGTGGTAAACATACTTTGCAGTGTGGTTTTGACTCTTTAGAAACATCTTGCAGGGCTGCTGTCACTGGGTCTGTACTTAAAAGTCATGCTTGGCTTAAGGAGCAAAACTTGCCAGATCATGTTAAAGCTAAGTTACTGGATGCTCCCTTAAACCAAGACCGCCTGTTTGGCAACAAAGCAGAAGTTTATATTGTACATGGGGCAAGAAAAGACTGAGGAATTACGCGCTCATGCTGCGATTAGTACCCCTGACGTATTGACGCTATACATGGCCGATGACCGACGCCCAGCTTTATACTCTGGCATTCGGGGACGCGGACTATACTACATTTATGGTAGGTACAAAACTGTACTTTGTCCACAAAAAGGATGGAGGAAAAAGCTAAATCTATGCAAACAGTTAAAGATTTCCTACAAGTATAGCCTCCCAGATTTAGTAGGCATTGGCCTTCAAAGAATTGGTCCTTTCAATTTTCTTCCAGGCCTTCTCAGTCCAAACCCAGGAACAGCATACCACCTAGGTTACTCTCAGGCTGCGCACAGGCCTACGCAGTGGGAGGCTCCCATTTCCAATGCAGGGAGTAGTAAGTCACCCCCCCCCCCCCTACGGAAAAATGACACAATGACTTAACTCTTCCAAGCCCTGCTCAACTGCCTGCTCCCTTAGGAGGAAAGCTCGTCCTGCATGCAAAAAACTGGGAACTCATTACCCAGGACAAATTGGTTTTGAATATAGTTTCCCAAGGATACAGATTGCACTTCCACACCGTACCAACCCCAAACGGTTGGCCAGACCTACCCTCAAATCAGTGGGCGGAGGTTCAACAGCAGGTTCACTCTCTCCTATGTATCGGGGCTATTCAACCTGTCACAGCAGAACAAAGGGGACAGGGTTTTTAATTCAAGACTTTTCCTGGTACCCAGAAAAGACCGCTCCTGGCGTCCTATCCTGGAACTCTCTATTCTAAACACCTTTCTGGTAATCCCAAAATTCAAAATGCTAACACTTGAACAGCTTCTTCCTATGCTAGGCAGAGATGCCTGGTTGGTAACCTTAGACTTATAGGATGCTTACCTGCACATTCCAGTAAGGGAATCTTGCAGGAAATACCTACGCTTCAGGGCAGGCTCCATGCACTATCAGATGTTCTTCGTGTTTCACTGTTGCAGTCATCACATTTGGGTATCTGCTTGCAGTAGCCTTCAGTCAGCCTAATTATCAAAGTCTTGGGTCCTGCGTCGGTTGCTGTCTCATCTTCCGTGACGTCGGGTAATCAGGGGTATAAAGCATACAGCCAATGCCATTATATCAGTCTTTCTTGCCGTGTGGTGCCCGAAACAGAAGTAGTTTGCAAGTGCCGGTCGGCCGACTCCTGAAATTTTGTTTTCGAGTTTCAGAACTGAAGTCTTCAACTAAAGCCAAGTACCCCGGAAACTTTTTCTTGCTCTAACCCGATGTCGGTAAAAGTCAATAATTGTGACTTGTGGAATGCAAATACCTCATACAGAATGTTAAGTTGTCAATCTCGCCTTCATTTTTGCTGGATGGGTTCGGAGCCGATCCTCGGCTCCGACTCGGCCACTTACTAAAGCTCGAGAGCTAATTTTACGGGCTCGAGGCAACCCTATATCCCATGATGCTAGGTGATTAACTACCCAGATCTTGTTTGCCGCTTTCGCTTGTGAGGTGCGTTTTTACTGGCTCTTGGTAAGTTTTTGAAATTTCAGACTTTGTCACCCTTTTTGTCTTGGTTCCCACTCCTTTTATTGTTTTAACTTTTAATGGTTAATTTTAAACCTTATTCCCCGTTAGTATCTTGTATTTCCCTTATCCCAGTTATATATCCCTTCCCCTAGGTTAGGCCTTAAGCCTGCCCCTTTCCTAATTCTTGTCAGGGATTCTGTGGAGTGTTTGGGTGTGTTAGTATCCCTGTTTTTTATTATTTTTATTTGGATTGGGTGTTTGTGTGTGTGTTTTACTCCGGTGCTCCCTTGACACTGATATGTCGAAGGACACAAAGGTCTCGGGCTTCAAGAAGTGTGACTCGTGCTGTCAGAAAATGTCTCTTGACAGACGGTCACACTTGTGTTTACTGCCTGGGACCCCCCTGCACCTGCAGGACTCTTGTTCTGTGTGCCGCGCATTCAGCCCAAGAGTCCTGCAGGAGCACAGGAACAAACTAATATTGAGGGGCTTGTTAAAGCCTGAGAGCTCCCCAACTAAGTCTGCGCCGGGTAAGCCCTCGAAGCCAGCAAAACCGTCGGCTCGAGTCCCAAGCCGTCGGCTGCTGGCTCACCTTCTGTGACAAGATCGGCTCTGGCCGGAGCCGATCCTTCTGTGTCACAGCTTCCAGTATCTGCTCCACTCTGCGCCGATACCGCTGAATCTTTGCACTCCCGGTCGGCTCTGGCTGGAGCCGACGTATCCTCGGCTCCTTTGGCTCCATCCACCTCCAGAAAAGAGGTCAGGATCCCCATCATTGGAGTCTATCCATTCGGCTCCGAGATCACCCCTGCTCTCGGAGCAGAGCCATCTGAGCCGATCTTCTCGGTCGTCCAGGCTTTCTGACCATGACCTTGAGAGAGTGGTGAGTATGCTATTAAAGTCGCAGGCATTGGCCCAAATGCTCCATAGCCCGTCTCATCAGACGGTAGCTATTACAAATCCACCTATTATTCCTCCTTCGATTCTCCCCCAGAGTTCGGAGCCGGAGCTCCTCAGAGCCGTGACTGTTGTGGCGTTGGAGCCGATACCTCCCCCTTTGGCTCCGTCATCCTCTGCTCCAATCTCCTCCTTGATGCCTTCATTGGAGGGATCCGGGCATCTGGTCTCTCTCGCCGGCTCCGAGGGGGTGAGTGGCATCGGACCCTTGTCCGACCCCGTTCTCCCTCTTGGAGCGTCGGCGCTGGTGAGCTCAGCCCTGACATCTGCCTCGGAGCCATCCCTGTCGGTGCGGCCTGGGGATGTCCTTCAAGAATGCAACTGCAGTCATAACATATGGGTTGTCCTGCCTCGGGCAGCCCTTGGTCGGCCGAATTCCAAAGTCTAGGTCCGGCGTCAGCTGGTGTTGCCTCCTCTCCGACGTCACAACGGCTGGAGTATAAAGGCCTCGGCCGACGCCATCTTCTTCAGTCTTTCTTGCCGCGCGGTGCCCGAAGCAGAAGCAGTTCGCAAGTGCCGGTCGGTCAGCTCCTGTGTTTTCAGTACCAAAGTCATCTAAAAGCTAAGTACCCGTAGAACATTTTTTCTTACCTCAGCCGATGTCAGAACAAATTGAGAAAGTTAATAATTGTTTGTCTTGTGGTAAACAAATACCTCATAAGGACTTCCATTCTTACTGCCTTCCTTGCCTGGGCCCAGACCACGACGTCTCGGCCTGTGCTGCCTGTGCTTGCTTTAATAAGCGCACTCTCAGGCGCCGGGCAGAATTCGCTGAAGACTTTTTCGGTGAATCTTTTGCGTATATCATGCCGTCGGATCAACCGACAACTCAATCTGCCAAAAAACGAAAGGACCGGGACCGACATCCTTGGCCCGCATCCACCACCGATGCTACTCCTAAACCCTCCGCTAGTGCTTCGGTCCCTTCGGAAGCGGTAATTCAACCGCTCCAGGCTGACGACACAGCGTTAAAACGACCTTCGGTCTCGGAGATCTCTCCGGTGCCAGTTGTTGATTTTCCTCCGGAAACCGAAGTTTTGGATCTACCCGACACCAGACACCATTTCTGTAGACAAGGTTACTCCTGCACGTGGGGCTGCTAGGCTTCCTGTATCCATGTCCATCAAGGCCTTTGCACGTGCTAAGGCCGCCAGCCAGACCAAGGCCCATCCTAAACCTACTGCTCAGGCCCCTTCTTCTGATAAACAGATCATGTCTCTTGCTGCAGATCTTATTTCTCTTATCAGGGGGTCTCAGCCTCATCCTGACAGAGGTTCTCAGCCACCTGCAGAGAAAAGGCCCAGAACTGAGCAGGCTGACAACCTCTCTTCAGATGAAGCCTCTGGGGATTCTGAGCATTCTGATACCCAAGAAGAATCCTTCCAGGCCTACGAGGACTCTGATGCTGAGGAATCAATTCCCTCTGCCTCCCCTCCAGAGGATTTCTCGTTTGGTGAAGTCCTGCACTCTATGAGGGAACATTTTAAATGGCAGGGTCAGGAATTCTCTGATTCCAGGAAACGGCTGCGTACCTTCCTCAAGCTTCCCCAGCACAGACCTTTAGCTGTTCTTCCAGTTATGGATGTTTTGGATGATGTTTTTCTCTGATTCCAGTGCTAACCCTGATTCTCTCCCCCCTGCTCCTGTCAAGCCAGACTGATATTATAGGGTCCCTGACACTCACAAGCATCTCTTTAAGGCCCACTCTGTGGATCTAGAAACTATTTCACAGGGCCCCAAGGGAGTGGCTACTTCTGCCAAAAATCCACTGCCAGCGGACAGGGAAGCTAGGTCATGGAGAGATGGGGTAAAAAAGTTTATACCTCAACCACCCTAGCCATGAGGTCACTTAACTGCCTTTTTCACATGTTTCAGTACCAGGATTTTTAACTGGATGATTTACAGAAAAAATTAGCCTCTCCTGAGCCTATTGATAGAAAGGCATTGCAGGAACATATACATAACACTCAGCAGGTTAACAACCATTTTCTTCAGTGTGGTTATGATGCATTGGAAGCTTCATGTAGGGCAGCTATGACTGGGGCTGTGATACGTAGACATGCTTGGTTAAAAGATCAGTCTTTGCCTGACCATGTTAAAGTAAAGTTACTTGATTCACCTCTGGAAAAACAGAAGCTTTTTGGCGCTAATGCACAAGATGTGTTGAAATCCATTGAGGAAAAAGCTAAGTCAGTACAGACAGTCAAGGATTTCCTTCAGGTTCAGCCACCCAGATTCAGCAGAAACTGGCCTTCAAAGAATCGGTCCTTCCCTGACAAGTTTCAAAGGGGAAAAAGCAGGCGTGCCCGAGGTAGAGGGCAATACCGAGGATCCTACAGGGGCCGCCAATGGCAACCTACAAATCAAAGAAGTGGCGCAGACAGCCCAGCTGCACCACAAGGACAATCACAATGACTTGACTTTCATACCGCCTACAAAGGCTCAAAGAGAAGCACCTTTGGGCGGAAAATTATCCTTATTCTCAAAAAACTGGCATATCTTAACCAAGGACAAATGGATTCTGGATTTAATAAACAAGGGTTACAGATTCCACTTCCATACTTTACCAATAAGACAAGGCATGCCAAACCTGCCACATCATCAAAGGGCAGAGGCAGTCACTCAAGTTTCACAGCTGTTAAGTATAAAAGCGATAGAAAGGGTTCCTCCTCAGGAACAAGGCCAGGGATTTTATTCAAGACTGTTCCTTGTTCCAAGAAAAGAAAACAAATGGAGACCTATACTGGACTTGTCAACTCTAAATACTTTTCTTATTGTGCCAAAGTTCAAAATGCTGACGCTGCAGCAACTCCTTCCCATGCTGGGCAAGGGGTCTTGGCTGGTCACTCTGGACCTCAAGGAGGCATACCTGCATGTCCCAATCAGACAAAGCTGCAGAAGATACCTCAGATTTCTTGCAGGAACAGAGCATTATCAATTCTCAGCGTTGCCGTTTGGCTTATCTACTGCGCCCAGAGTGTTCACGAAATGCCTGGCATCAGTAGTGGCACACTGCAGACTCCAGGGGATTCAAATATACACCTACCTGGACGACTGCCTCATACAAGCAGACAACAAACAAACCTTAAAAGCAAACTTGGACTATGTCATTCAACTTCTGCAGGCCTTGGGATACACAGTCAACATTCAGAAGTCAAGACTACTGCCATCCCAACAGATTATTATCCTAGGAGCCAAACTGGACACAGAAACTCAAATGGCCTACCTCACAGAGGAAAAACAACAGCAATTACCAGAGTACTTCAAAGGCCTAGCAAAACTCTCCCAGCTGACTGCAAGGAAAATCCTGCAGGCCCTGGGGTTCATGGCATCTTGCATTCTTCTGATACCTTTGGCAAGACTTCATATGAGAAAGCTGCAATGGTATTTAAAAAGCTTATGGCCCTAACACAGCCAAAGCCTAGAGGACGTAATCCCACTTATTCCATGTCTGCAAAAGGAATTTTTGTGGTGGGCTCAAGCAAGTCAGTTAAACAAAGGCATGTCTTTCAGCAGACCTCAGGCAGGTCAAATGATTACAACAGACGCCTCAGATCATGGATGGGGGACGCACATGGAGGGCAGATGCATTCAAGGTCTATGGACACCAAAGGAAAGACATCTGCACATAACCCAAAAAGAGATGTTGGCAATGATACATGCAATCGAGACTTTCGAAAAAACACTACAACAAGGACATCTGCTAATAAGGACAGACTACACCACTGTCATGTGGTATATAAACAAGCAGGGAGGCACTCATTCTTATCCCCTCTGCAGACTAACAATGCTTCTCTGGGAAAAATCCCTGAGTCTGAAGATACATTTGCAATCCCAGTTTGTGCCAGGCAAGGACAATGTACTGGCGGACAACCTGAGTAGAAATTTTTTGGATCCACACGAATGGATGCTGCATCCTCACATTTTCTCACAGCTAACAAAGACATGGGGAAGACCGGACGTAGATCTCTTTGCTTCCCACTTAAATCATCACCTGGAAAAGTTCTGCACAAGGACCCACCATCCTCTAGCCTGGAAGACGGATGCTCTCTCCTTCAGCTGGAATTCCCTGAAAATTTATGCATTCCCTCCTCTACCTCTGCTGACCAAGGTGATACTGAAGATCAAAGCAGAGCAACCAACAGGCATTTTGATAGCTCCAGACTGGCCAAGGCAACACTGGTACCCACTGCTGTTGAGCATAACTCGGACCAGACCGTGGCCTCTGACCCTATGGCCCCTGCTTCTAACACAACACAATTACAGGACTGTCCATCAAAACCTGAAAACATTGCATCTGACAGCCTGGAGGTTACCATGACTCCCCTAGCTAACTCTCTTTCCAAAACAGTTCAAGAGATCTTACTGGAAGCACGCAAACCTTCCACCAGAAAAATCTATTCAGCCAAGTGGAAGAGATTCAGCATCTGGAATGCCAACAGGGGTCAGGACACATCATTACTGAGTATACCTCAGATATTAGAATACTTGGCAGAAATGTTTCATACTGGGCTCTCATACTCTTCTATAAAGATTCACGCCTCAGCAATCTCAGCAAAATACAATTGTGACCCACCACTGTTTTCACATCCTTTGCTAAGACAGTTCCTAAGAGGGATAAAGAATATCAAACCTCCCAGAAAACAGCCAGTACCTGTATGGGACCTCAATTTCGTTTTGGAAAAATTAACTCTTCCTCCTTTTGAGCCAGCAGCAACTTCAGAAATGCAATTTCTATCATGGAAAACGGTCTTTCTATTGGGAGTCACATCTGCAAGAAGAGTCTCGGAGATACAGGCACTCATGGCAGTGCCTCCCTTCCTCATTTTTCATCAGGACAGAGTTTCTCTAAGAACCAATCCTACATTCATGCCAAAAGTTATTTCCAGGGTGTCTCTAAATCAAGCTATTCACCTGCCTACTTTCTTCCCCAATCCTCAAAATGGGGGAAAACTGCTGCATACTTTGGACATACACAGGCAACTACGCTACTACTTGGACAGAACTAAGGCCACCAGAAAGTCTGACCAACTGTTTGTAGCCTATGCTGCTGGAGTACAAGGAAAAGCAATCTCCAAACAAACAATCTCAAAATGGATTGGACACTGCATCAGATTCTGCTACTCTTTCCATGGAAAAGGTGTGCCAGCCAATATTAGGCCACATTCCACCAGAGCTATAGCCACATCCACAGTTTTCTTAAGAGGAGTGGCAACAAAGGACATTTTAGAGGCTGCTACATGGAGCTCCGTGCATACATTTACCAAGCACTACAACCTGCCCTTATACTCCAGATCCCGAGCAGGCTTTGCTTCGGCAGTCCTGCAGGGCATTTTAGCTACACCATCCCCCTCTTAGTTCCATCCACCCCCAGCTTGGCTATGGTATTTCAACCCATATATTATGACTGCAGTTGCATTCTTGAAGGACATAGTACAGTTTTGTACCTACCATAAATGTAGATGTCCGATAGATATGCAACTGCAGTCGGATTTTCCCACCCTCCTCCCCCTCTGCAACTTTATTTATGGGTCCCTACCCCTATTCCTATTAGCTGGGGGTATCTCCTATGGTGTATCTGTTTATTACTGTTGTGCATGTCTGGAATTGTTTATCCATTCACCAAATTTAGCCTTCCTAGGAGGGCACCTGGCATCTGGGGCAAGAAACACTGAAGAAGATGGCATCGGCCGATGCCTTTATACTCCAGCCATTGTGACGTCTGAGAGGAGGCGACACCAGCCGACGCCGGACCCAGACTTTGGAATTCGGCCGACCGAGGGCTGCCTGAGGCAGGACAACCCATATGTTATGACTGCAGTTGCATATCTATCGGACATCTACATTTATGGTAGGTACAAAACTGTACTTTCCTACCTCTTCGGAGCGGGAGCCCTCTGGCCTCTCTGATCGGGGAGCCTTCGAGGTGATGAGGAGTGGACTAGCCCCAGGGCATAGTCAACGGTCAGTTCCATCAGCTCCTCCCACTACAGTGCCTGCTGACGTCTCTTCCTACTCTCTTGCTCCCGGGCCCAGAGATCCAATGCCTCAGGTTTCCCCACTGGGAATATCTTCCTCTTCCGAGGCTTCTCCTGACCCGTCATGTGAGCCTCCGCGTAAGAGAACATGTAAGAGGAAACATGTGGACTCCCCCGAGTCTATTGCATCTGATACCGACTTGGATGAGTCGGAGGGATCCCCAAGGTCCCCCTCTGAGGATGTCTCTTTCTCAGACATCCTTGAAATCCTTAAACAGAGGGGGAACTGGCCTTCCCTTAATCCTTCAGAGGACGAGTCGGTTTACCTGGAGGCGTTTGGTTCTCGACCCTCCACCTCCTGGGTGTCTCCGCCTTTCGACCCCCTTATGGAAGTGGTGGCTCGGAAGGCGTGGACAGCCCCGGATTCAGTGGAACCCACCCCTCGGAGGCCTTCTAAATTCATTATGGCCCCAGTTGATAGACCATTCTTGACAAAAGGCACCCCGGTTGATGCCATGGTGGTGGCTGCAGCCACCAAGAAGGAACTAGCCGATCCTTCAGTACCTATCCGTCCTCCTAACAAGGATTCTAGGACTATGGATAGGTACGGTAAGTGGATGTTTTCTTCAGCGACCTTTGCCATGAGATCGCTGAATTACTTGTCACTTCACCCTCCTTCAGAGAGATGTTCTCAGAGTTGGGTGAAGTTTTACAGGATCCGTCAGCCGCTGGGTCCCAGGATAAAATTAACTCTCAGCTAGGAACCCTAAACTCGATTGTTAACTCCTCCATGCAGCTCATTTCATATGCAGCCGATGGAGCGAGTAGGGCTGCAGGCACAGGAGTGGCTTTGAGGCATCACGCCTGGATGCGGCTTCGTAATTTTGCAGACCCCTTCAAGGCAACCTTCACAAATTCCCCTTTTGATGGTTCGACCTTGTTCGGACCTCAAATGAAAGACAACTTGACCAGATGCGAACAAGATGGCAAGACTCTTTCTGCCGTAGGAGTCCGTTTCTCCACCCCTTCTAGACCATACCCTAAGGGTCAGAAGGGTGGGAAAATGTGGTTCTGTAAATCTCAAGGCGTCACGCCTGACGCGAGAGGTCAGTTTACCCCCAGAGGCAGAGGGGGTAACAACAGACGCCGCCCTAGGGGCAGAGGGGGTCCGCAGAGTCAGGGTAGCAGGGAGCCTCTTTCTGACGAACCCTTCCAGCGTCCCTGAGATGTTGCCCGACTGTCCACCTTCGGAAGCAGTCGGGAGAAGATTGTCATTGTACCCAAAAGCCTGTCTTTCCCTTACTCAAGACAAATGGGTACAGTCTATCATATCCGAGGGTTACAAAATTCCCTTTCTCCAAACCCCATTTCAGCAAAAGGGAAACCTTCCAGACGTTCCATCCAGTCTAAAGGAACTAGCAGTACCAGAGATATCAAAACTGCTAGCAAAAAAAGCCATCCAGCCAGTCCCAGCAGATCAACTAGGATCCGGAATCTACTCAAGATTATTTTTGGTACCAAAA
This sequence comes from Protopterus annectens, assembly GCF_019279795.1. NCBI lineage: Eukaryota > Metazoa > Chordata > Ceratodontiformes > Protopteridae > Protopterus > Protopterus annectens. The sequence goes on along the minus strand of NC_056738.1, from coordinate 468,093,837 downwards.
AAGACAGGGGACTGGAGACCAATATTAGGGGACTGGAGACCAATATTAGATCTCAGCAAACTAAACAAGTTTGTAAAGAGAACAAGATTCCGGATGGTCACGCTGCAGTCCATTCTACCCTTTCTGGGCAAGGACAATCGGATGTGCTCCGTGGACCTTCAGGAAGCATACTATCAAAATTCACAGGCGCTCCAGAAGGTTTCTCTGCTTTTGGCTGGGGGCCAGTCACTACCAATTCAGAGCCCTGCCCTTTGGTCTCACTACAGCCCCCAGAGTGTTCACCAAATGTATGGCAGTGGTTACGGCTCACTTGAGACGTCAAGGATTCCAGGTGTTTCCATATCTAGACTACTGGCTCCTCACTTCCACCACCAGGCATCAACTTCTCCAAGCCAGAGATTACACCATTCACATTTGCAGAGGGCTAGGAATCTCTATAAATTTCGAAAAATCTGCCTTGTCGCCTTGTCAATCTATTACCTTTATAGGCGCCAATTTGGACACCATACAACTTTCAGCAAAATTAACAGATCAAAGGGTCTTAGATATTCAAAACCACGTCCATGTTCTTCTTCATAGCGACAAAATTCAGGCCAGGTATGTCCTGAAAGTAGTGGGTCTTATGGCGGCCGCTATAACACTTCTTCCCCTTGCCTGCTTTTACATGCGTCTCCTACAGTGGATGCTTTTCGCCCAATGGTCTTTTCAACGACTCCCTATGCATCACAAGATCATAACTCCAGCTTGCAAAAGGCATCTGTCCTGGTGGATATTGTCCCCTCAAGTCCATCAAGGCAGACCCTTTGTTCCTACCTCCCCGGTCGCCACGGTTACATCGGACACCTCCCTGATCGGGTGGGGGGGCATTTTCAGGGCAGGATGGCCCATGGCACTTGGCAACCTTTCGAATGCCACCTGCATATAAATGTCCTGGAGATGAGAACAGTGCTTTTAACGTTGCAAGCCCTCCACGACTCTCTTCCCCTAGGGACTATTGCAATCCAAACGGACAATATGTCCGTAGTGTGGTATATCAACAAGCAGGGCGGAACCAAGTCGTATCCCCTGTGTTGAGGCACTCAGACTTTGGCAGTGGGCAATCTCTTCTCAGCGGTTTCTGATAGCAACGCATATCTCCGGGAAGTCCAACATCATAGCGGACAGGTTGAGCAGAGCTATTCTCATGCCTCACGAGAGGTCTCTCAAACAATCTGTGATGGAAGAGATTTTTCAGAAGTGGGGCCTTCCTTGCTGCGATCTTTTTGCTATGCCTCGAAACAGCAAATGCCCCGACTTCTTCGCCCTCTTCCCCCTTCCAGGCCATCCCCCCAGAGACGCTCTAGTCCAAGATTGGCCCCGGGGTCTTCTCTATGCTTTTCCACCTTTTCCTCTAATACCACAAATAATTCAGAAAGCAACCGCCTTGAGAGCCAAGATGATTCTCATTGCCCCTTATTGGCCTCGACAGATATGGTTTCCGTTCCTGCATAGTTATCTTTTGGTACAGCCTTGGCATCTGGATCCGGTTCCAGATCTTCTGACCCCACCAGTCGGGGCAGCTGCACCAATCCATACCTTCTCTCAACCTCACTGCTTGGTTGCTCCACTTCGTCCCTAGCCAGGCTTCCTATGATTTCTAATACCGTCCGAGATAGCATAGTAGCTTCCCTTAAATCTTCCACCAGAAGGATTTACACTAGTAAATGGCAACGTTTCTCCTTCTGGGCAAAAGCTAGGAATATAGATCCCTTTACTGCTCCGATTTCATTGGGTTTTGGACTTCTAGCTGAAATTTTTCACTCGGGATCTTCTTCCTCCACAGTAAAAGTTCAGTTGGCAGCCATTTCAAATTTTCATCTAGGCTTGTCGGACCGCAACATCATGTCCCATAAGCTTTGCAAGGCATTCCTTAGAGGTGTATTTTTACTTAAGCCTCCGATCAAAGACCCTCCACCACAGTGGTATCTAAATTTAGTCTTAACATCCTTGATTCTTCCCCCCCTTTGAACCTGCGGCTTACTGTTCATTGAAATTTCTTTCCTGGAAGACACACTTCCTAGTCGTCATTACTTCTGCTAGGAGAGTATCTGAGCTTCATGCCCTCTGCATTCGTCCTCCCTACTTAATCTTCCACAAAGACAGAGTTTCTCTAAGGACTAATCCGTCTTTCTTACCCAAGGTGGCGTTGCAGACAAACTTAAATCAATCTATTGATCTCCTAGTTTTTTTTTTCCCAAATTATACTAATAGAGCGGAGCAAAAACTAAATTATCTGGATGTTCATTGCCAGCTCCAATATTATTTGGACAGAACCAAACAAATCAGGAAATCTGATCAACTGTTTTTATCGTATGCAGAGAACAGGAAAGGCCTTCCAGTATCTAAGGTAACCCTATCTAGGTGGCTGTCTTCTGTGATTACATGTATTTATCAACTCAGAGATAGAGAGTTGACTTCTAGGCCAAAAGTCCATTCAACTAGAGCACTAGCTACATCTACAGCTTTTCAAGCTAGACTACCAATAGACACTATTTGTGCAGCAGCCACATGGGCCTCTCCTCATACCTTTGTTTTGCATTACAAATTGGACTTGGCCTCCAGAAACAGGGCAAATTTTGGTTCCACCGTTCTCAAGAGTCTGTTCCATTGAGCCACCCAGGATGAAGGTGCTAGGAACGCGGTCCCATCCAGCAAGAATGAAGGCGAGATTGACAACTTAACATTGAGAAGTTATGTACCTACCATAACGTTCCATGTTAGTTGTCTTCTCTCGCCTTCTTTCTTGCGTCCCGCCCACCATCCCCCTAGCCTGGACAGACCGAGAAGATTGTTCCTCTTCCTTGAAGAGTCATGATCTAGCATTTCCAGCCAAAATAGTTTGTCCTAGTGTCACTAGATTAGATTGGTTTCTTTGGCGGGATTATCCCCTTTTTTCCTCCTCCTCTCCAGTTGGAGGACTATATTGCGTAATTTTTCTTTAGCTACCAAACGAGATCTGAGTAGTTATCGCCTAGCATCATGGTATATAGGGTTGCCTCTAGCCGGTAAAATTAGCTCTCGAGCTTTAGTAAGTGGCCGAGTCGGAGCCGAGGATCGGCTCCGAACCCATCCAGCAAGAAAGAAGGCGAGAGAAGACAACTAACATGGAACGTTATGGTAGGTACATAACTTCTCATTTTAATCCGTACTGCACTCCTTGCCTAGGCCCTGACGACGACATACCTCACTGTCGGTTATGTGCCTTATTTAAACAGTGAACTATTCGTCGGTATATTTATGCTAATAAATATTTTGGTATTCGGTTCAATTATCCAGATATGTCTTTGGTAAGCCACCCAACAACCAACATTCCGAAAAAATGCAAAGATAAAGACAGAGACAGGCCACCTAGGTCCAAAGCTGCTGACTATGCTTCTCCTAAGCTGTTCGCCAGTTTGAAGGTACTCTGGTGCTTTCACAGCCCCTGATGCCCGCTACTTCAAATTCGCAGGCCTCTACTGAGACTCATTTGGAGTCCGGTATGCTGCGAGATGCTTCAACTGTGGAACCTGCGGATGTCTCTACCTTGGATGTGTCGGGAGCCGCTGTGCAGGCACCGGCTTCTGATGGTGTATTTAGGCCTACTGACTTGCATATTAAACAGATACCATCTTCTTCTTCAAGGCCTAAAACTCGAACCATGCCTAGAAAACTGATGCCCAGACTGCATGGTCAGGCCTATATGCCTAAAAAAACAAATGATAAGAATGGCTGAAGACCTTATTACTTTAATCAGGGGAAGCAAACCTTCCCCCTCTTAAGAGACCTAGGATTGAATTTGCTTATGATACTTCTGATCAGGATTCTGAAATTTCTGTTTCCTCTGATGACTAGGATTTACCCTTATGAGGATTCTGATGCAGAGGACTCTATTCCCTCTGCTTCCTCCCCAGAGGATTTCTCTCTTGGTGAAACATTGCCTACTCTTGGGGAGCATTTTCGCTGGGAAAGCCAGGATTACTCTGATTCTAAGAAGAGGCTTGGGGATTTCTTACTCCTGCCGCAACACAGGCCTTTACCTATCCCTCCTGTACTAGACATTGTTGATTAATGCCTTTTCGGAATCTAGCTTGGCCCCTGATTCTTTACCTCCTGCTCCCAGAAATTCGGAATCATACTTGGCCCCTGATTCTTTACCTCCTGCTCCCAGAAAACCTGATGGATATTACAAGGTCCCTGACTCTCACAAGTTCCTCTTTAAAAATCCTACTGGGGATCCTGAGACCATTTCACAGGGACCCAAGGGCATTGAGGCTACTACTGCCAAGAATCCTACCCCCTCTGATAGAGATTCCAGGGAGCTGGCTAGATGGGGTAAGAAGGTGTACACTTCTACAACCTTGGCCATTAGGGCCTTAAACTGCCAGTTTCATATGTTAAAGTATCAGCAGCATATTATTGGATTGCTTAAACAGAAGATGATGTTGATTCCTGACTGTGCTGAAAATAAGGATTTACAGGATTTAATGCATTCTACTGAATAAGTTGGAAAACATACTTTGCAATGTGGTTTTGATTCACTAGAGGCATCTTGCAGGGCTGCTGTCACTGGATCTGTACTTGGAAGGCATGCTTGGCTTAAGGAGCAATCCTTGCCAGATCATGTTAATGCTAAATTGATGGGTGCTCCCTTAAATCATGACCGCCTGTTTGGCAACAAAGCAGAAGTAGTATTTAAAAAGATGGAAGAAAAAGCGAAATGTATGCAAACTGTTAAAGATTTCCTACATGTACAGCCTCCAAGATTTAGTAGGCATTGGCCCTCTAAGAATTGGTCCTGTCCTGCCTCTTTCAGACCTTCAGTCCAAACCCAGAACCAGCCGAACACCCAGGCTTCAGTCCCAGGGTTCGCACAGGACTAAGCAGTGGGGGGGGGGGGCTCCCAATTCCAAATAGGGTGTAGGTAAGACTCACCTCTGTGGTAAGCTGTCTCAATGACTTAACTTTAAAACTTCCAAGCACTTCTCAACTGACTGCTCCTTACGGGGAAAGATTGCTCTGCAAGCAAAAAACTGGGAACTCATTACCCAGGATAAGTGGGTTTTAAATATAGTTTCCCAAGGATACAGATTTCACTTCCACACATTACCAACCCCAAATCAGTGGGCAGAGGCTCAAAAGCAAGTGCTCTCTCTCTGTCTCTTAAGCATAAGGGCTGTTCAGTCTGTACTAGAAGAGGAAAAGGGACAAGGTTTCTACTCAAGACTTTTTCTGGTACCCAGAAAAGACAACTCATGGCATCATATCCTGGACCTTTCTATCCTAAACACCTTTTTGATTATCCCAAAATTCAAGATGCTAACTCTTCACCAATTGATTCCTATGCTAGGCAAGGATGCCTGGTTGTCAACACTGGATTTAAAGGAAGCCTACCTGCATATCCCAACCTGCATATCCCAATCAGGGAATCTTGCAGAAGATCCCTACGCTTCAAAGCAGGCTACATGCACTATCAGATGTCCTTCAAGGATGCATCTGCAGTCCTAACAAATGGGTTGTCCTGCCAGGCAGCCCTTCGGTCGGCCGAATTCCAAAGTCTGGGTCTGGCCTCGGCTGATGTCGCACTTCACCCGACGTCATAGCGGCTGTTCATTGGGTATAAAGGCATCAGCCGACGCCATTTTCCCCAGTCTTTCTTGCCGCGTGACGCCCGAAGCAGAAGCTGTTCGCAAGTGCCGGTCGGTCAGAACCAGAGATTGCTACTACCGAAGACTTCTAAAAAGCTAAGTACCCCGTTGGGGACTCTTTCTTGCCTCAGCCGATGTCAGAAAAAGTGAATAACTGTTTAACTTGTGGGAAACAAATACCTCATAAAGATTTCCACTCTTACTGCCTACCTTGTTTAGGCCCAGACCACGACGTAGCAGCTTGTCTAGCCTGTGCTTCCTTCAACCGGAGTTTGCAGAGGAGTTTTTCGGCTCCGCTTTTGCTTATAACATGCCGTCGGAGTCTCCGACTTCACAATTAGCTAAAAAGCGTAAGGAAAAGGACCGACACTCGCGGTTCTCGGTTTCGGCTGAAACCGAGTCCGCGGTTCTTCCTTCGGCCGAAAGCATGCCTCCTACAACCGAGGCCTCATCCAGCATGGCTGAATCTGCTACGGAAATTCCACCTGGTCTTACAGGTTCTCAGGAATTATCAGATACTATCCCCTTAGATATATCTACTCCTGCACGTGGAGCTGCTAGGCCCCCTGCATCCATGTCAATTAAGGCTTTTGCCAGGGCTAAAGCAGCTAAATCAACAAAGGCCTTGCCTGCTAAAACCCCCTCTCACAGGCCTAGCTCTAGTACTCAAATGCTTAGTCTAGCAGAGGATCTCATTTCTTTGATCAGGATCCCAGCCTCACCCTGACAGGGCCTCTCACCCCCCTCCAGAGAAGAGGCCTAGAGCAGAGCCCCCTGAGCCAGTTTCTACTGATTACTCCTCTGATGATTCAGACAATACAAATCCCCCAGAAGGCCCTTATTCTCCATATGAGGACTCAGATGCAGAAGACTCCATCCCTTCTGCCTCTCCTCCTGAGGAATTTTCTTTTGGGGAAACACTGCATGCTATGAGAGAACAATTTCAATGACAGGGCCAGGATTTTTCAGACTCTAGGAAAAGGCTTAGGACCTTTTTACATTTGCCACAGCATAGGCCTTTAGCCATTCCTCCAGTACTTACAGTTGTGGATGATGCATTTAATGATGTTTGTACTGCTCCTGACTCTCTTCCTCCAGCCCCTGCTAAGCCTGACGGATACTACAGGGTTCCGGACACACATTACCACTTGTATAAGGCTCCTATTGCAGATCCTGAAACTATTTCACAGGGCCCCAAAGCTGTAGCAGCTGCCTCTTCCAAAAACCCACTCCCCTCTGAAAGAGAATCTAGGGCTTTAGAGAGATGGGGTAAAAAAGTGTATACTTCTGCTACTCTTTCGGCCAGGGCCTTAAACTGTCAGTTCCACATGATTCAGTATCAGGAATTCCTGTTAGATCAGCTAACTAAAAAACTGTCCTCACATGAGCCTTAATTCCTGTTAGATCAGCTAACTAAAAAACTGTCCTCACCTGAGCCTTTAGACCGTAGGTCCCTTCAGGATTGGGTACATAACACTCAGCAGGTCAGTAATCATTCCTTAAAATGCGGCTATGATGCACTGGAGGCCTCCTTTAGATCAGCTATGACTGGTACAGTGATCAGAAGGCATGCATGGTTAAAAGAGCAATCCTTACCAGACCATGTAAAGTCCAAGCTTCTAGATGCTCCCATGGAAAAGCACAGTTTGTTTGGTTCCCCTGCACAGCAAGTGTTGAAGAAGGTGGAAGAAAAAGCTAAATCTGTCCAGACAGTCAAGGATTTCTTACAGGTCCAGCCTCCGAGGTTTAGTAGGAACTGGCCTTCCAAGAATTGGTCCTTTCCAGACACCACCAGAGCACAGAGAAGCAGAAATAGACGCCCAAGGGGCAGGGGTCAATCCAGAGGTGCCTACAGGGGATGTCAGTGGCAGCCTAACAGCCAGAGAAGTACTGCCACAGATCCAGCCACTACCACTTCCACAGGACAATCACAGTGACTTGGCTCTGAAACAGCCTACCAGGGAACAACTAGAAGCACCCTTAGGCGGAAAGTTAGCTTTATTTTCAGTAAATTGGCATCATATTACAGGAGACAAATGGATTTTACAGACAATAGACAAAGGCTACAGGTTTCACTTCCATACTCTTCCAAGGAAGAGAGGAATGCCAAACCTACCTCCAAACCAAAGACAAACGCTCTACATCAAATAGACCACTTACTAAGGATGAGAGCTATAGAAAAGGTACCGGCTATGGAACAAGGACAAGGATTTTATTCAAGGCTTTTCCTGGTACCAAGAAAGGAAAACCAATGGAGACCTATCCTCGACCTGTCCGCTCTGAACACATATCTCATTGTTCCAAAATTCAAAATGCTGACCCTACAGCAACTTCTTCCCATGCTGGGCAAGGAGTCTTGGCTGGTGACTCTGGATCTGAAGGAGGCATACCTGCACGTCCCCATACGACCAAATTGCAGAAGATATCTCAGATTTCTTGCAGGATCAGAGCATTATCAATTCTCAGCATTGCCTTTTGGCTTATCTACTGTGCCCAGAGTATTCACGAAATGCCTGGCATCAGTAATTGCTCACTGCAGGCTTCAGGGAATTCAAATTTATCCATACCTGGACGACTGCCTGTTACAAGCGGACAGCAAAGCCAAATTAACAAAAGATTTGAAAAAGGTTATTCACCTGCTGCAAGCCCTGGGATATACAGTCAACACAAAAAAGTCAAGGCTGATACCATCCCAAAGGATAACTTTCTTGGGTGCAGAACTGGACACATCAAACCAGATGGCATTCCTCACAGCAGAAAAACAGAAGCGGCTACCACTCCATTTCATGGCATTAACAGTGCAGAACCAGCTTACAGCAAGAAAAATCCTGCAAGCCCTGGGCTACATGGCATCCTGCATAATTTTGATTCCACATGCCAGACTACATATGAGGAAGTTGCAATGGTACCTGAGGAATTTATGGTCTCAGCACAAGCACAGCCTAGAAACCCGAATTCCAATAATTCCATGCCTGAAGCAAGAATTCCAATGGTGGGCCCTGGCCTGTCAATTGAACAAAGGACTGCCCTTCCACAGGCCCCACCCAAGCCAGACTATCACCACGGACGCCTCAGACCTCGGTTGGGGGGCACATATGGTGGACAAGTGCATACAAGGCTTATGGACTCAAGACCAGATGAACCTACACATAAATCAAAAAGAGATGCTGGCAGTAAAACAGGCAATTCAGACATTCAGACCGTTTCTTCAACAGGGTCATTTGCTGATAAGGACAGACAACACCACAGTTATGTGGTATATCAACAAACAGGGAGGCACACATTCATATCCTCTATGCCGGATGGCAATGGACCTCTGGAATGTGGCCCTGAACCTCAACATTCAGCTCCAGGCCATATTTGTGCCAGGAAAAGAAAATATACTAGCAGACATCTTAAGCAGAACTACCACGGATGCCCACGAATGGATGTTGCATCCAGACATCTTCAAATCCATTACAAGGAAATGGGGACTGCCAGAAATAGACCTCTTCGCATCCCCACACAACCACCAATTGTAAAAATTCTGCACAAGGACATACCACCCACTTGCTTGGAAGGTGGACTCCCTATCCTTCAGTTGGGAAAACCTGACAGCATATGCATTCCCACCTCTTCCTTTGATGCACAAAGTGCTACTGAAGATCAAAGAAGAACACCCGAGGATCATCTTGATAGCTCCACACTGGCCGAGGCAACATTGGTACCGCTACTGAGGAGTATGTCTCGGGAACACGCATGGCCTCTACCCCTACTACCTCTACTGCTAACACAGAACAACTTCAAGATCCTGCATCCAAACTTGAAAACACTGCAGCTAGCTGCTTGGAACATTACATAAAACAAAATAACCCAGATTTATCTCAAGGGGTTAAAGACATTATCTTGGAGGCTCGCAGACCCTCAACAAGGAAAACTTATTCAGCAAAATGGAAAAGATATCTCATTTGGAGTGCAGCAAAAGGAGTAGATGCATCATTGGCGAACATAGCTAACATCCTGGAATATTTAGCAGAGCTTTTCCACAATGGCCTGTCTTACTCCTCCATTAAGATTCATGCATCAGCAATTTCAGCAGAATACAACATGGATCCTCCAGTCTTCTCTCAACCTCTACTCAGGCAGTTTCTGAGAGGAATTAAAAATGTAAAGCCACCAAGGAAACCACCATTGCCTACATGGGACTTGAACTTTGTGTTAGAAAAGTTGACACTCCCCCCTTTTGAACCAGCAGCAACAGCAGAATTACAGTACTTATCTTGGAAAACTGCATTCCTGCTTGCAATCACTTCAGCTAGAAGGGTTTCTGAATTACAGGCATTAATGGCAGTTCAGCCCTTCCTTATCTTCCATCAGGATAGAGTGTCCATGAGAACTAATCCTACCTTTATGCCAAAGGTGGTCTCCAGGGTATCATTAAACCAAGCAATACACCTACCAACATTCTTCCCCAACCCGCAGAACAGGGGGGAAAGATTACTGCATACCTTGGATGTACACAGACAATTGCGCTACTACCTGGACAGAACCAAGAACAGTAGAAAAACTGGCCAGCTTCTGGTAGCATATGCAACAGGAATGGAAGGAAAAGCAATTTCAAAACAAACAATCTCAAAATGGATAGGAAATTGCATTAGATTTTGTTACTCTTTTCATGGAAAGGCAACTCCAGAAAACATCAGACCTCACTCCACAAGGGCTACAGCCACTACTACAGCTTTCTTACGAGGAGTGGCTACCAAAGACATTTTAGAGGCTGCTACTTGGAGCTCCGTGCATACATTTGCCAAGCATTATAATCTACCTTTATACTCCAGATCCCGAGCAGGTTTTGCCACTGCTGTTTTGCAAGGGATCTTAACTACACCATAAACTCTTAGTGCCTCCTCCCCCAGTTTAGCTATGGTATTCTACCCATTTGTTAGGACTGCAGATGCATCCTTGAAGGACATAGTACAGTTTTGTACCTACCATAAATGTAGATGTCCGAGAGGTATGCATCTGCAGTCAGGATTACCCACCCTCCTTCCCCTCTGCGGTACTCCTAGGGTATTTTCCCATCTTGTAGCTAGCTGGGGGAATCTATTATGGTGCATTTGTTTGTATATATGTATATACATGTTTATTTTTATTTGCTCTCTTCTGTTTGGAATCATTTGCATTTATCCAAATTTAGCCTTCCTAGAGGGCACCTGGCATCTGGGGCAAGAAACACTGAGGAAAATGGCGTCGGCTGATGCCTTTATACCCAATGAACAGCCGCTATGACGTCGGGTGAAGTGCGACATCAGCCGAGGCCAGACCCAGACTTTGGAATCCGGCCGACCGAAGGGCTGCCTGACAGGACAACCCATTTGTTAGGACTGCAGATGCATACCTCTCGGACATCTACATTTATGGTAGGTACAAAACTGTACTTTCTTTGCACTGCCCTTTGTCTTCTCTACTGCGCCCAGGGTATTCACAAAGTGCCTAGCTCCAGTCATTGCATTTTGCAGGCAAAGAAATATTCAGATATACCCACAGAAGCACAAATCCACGGAAAGAGGAGCCAGAACGTGAAGACATTTAAAAACCTTTTATTCTCATACAATGGTAAACACAAAATTGAATCAAGCGCTTTCGCTTGGCTCAATACCAAGCTTTATCAAGATAAAGTGTAAAATGAATAAAATCCATTTATATACATCTGTCAATCAGTCATATGACCTAACACATATTGAAATCTTAAAGCTATAATCTTTTAAAAGATTTAAATATCCTGAATGAAAAGTTGGTTATGACAGTAGTTTTCTGTCTGTAAAGAAGAACTATGACAGTGTGTTTAACGAAGTTGATCAGTTCTGTATGAAAATTTTAAACAGGAAGGTCAGTAAACTAGAAAGAGACCTTAATGAATACAGGGAAGGGCTGGCCTTACCCAGTCCCAGTTAAGAACAGATGGAAAGACAATCGTAATAGGGATGGGGATCAAGTTAACGCATCTAGGAATGTCCATGTACAACCTCCTGCTGAACCTCCTAGAAGGAGTGAAAGATTAGCAGAAAAAACAAGAAAAAATTCATATCAGGATTTTCAGTTTCCCCAGGACAGTCCTGGAGGGAGAGGTGGAAGTTTTAACTGCAGAAGTGGAGGAAATTATAGAAGTAAGTCAAAATGTGGAGGTCAATAACTTAAATTCTGTAGATCTATATGAGGGTGAATTCAAAAAGGGTTATACAGTTACAAAGAAGAATAATTTCACTGTCTATAATTTTACAGAAATAGAAATGAAGAAAGAATTTTTTGATTTATTTATTAAAGGTCTACATTTTATCCCTTCTCGTCCATTTGACCTGGCAGAAGCTTTAATTGACCTCAAACTTTTCGTAAGACAGCTCAATATGATCTTAAATTTCAATGGACAACCACATACAAAGTCTATATTGGTCAGAACAAGCACTTTTAACCCCCCCACTCATCCGTCCCTCAAAGTATTTGAAGAGATGGTAGGTAAAGAAATAAGGAAGATAAATTCCATGTATTTGAATAGAACACCTTCCAACATGAGAGTAGAAGAAACCTCCCTGATTCAATTACTCAAAGAAGAGGGATGTAGAGTTATGAAACCTGACAAAGGGGGTGGGTTAGTTGTAATGTATACACAAGATTACGAGGCACATCTTTTTAATATGTTGCAAGATTCTGACCAGTATGAATTGCTCTCAAGAAACGAGATGCATCTAGCTTATTCGAAAATTAATTACACTCTTATGGACAACTTATTGCAAGGAGCTATTAATGAAAAAGTTTACAATTATCTGTATGTCAACAGACCTAAGATCCCGATAATATTTGGGATTCCCAAAACGCACAAAGGCCTGGAACCATTAAAATTCAGGCCTATTGTGTCAGGTAAAGGAGGTATTCTCGAACCTTTGGGTAAGTTTGTTGACCAAGTGTTGAAGAAATTTGTTACATCATTGGAACAAGTCTGCAAGGACTCTTGGGATTTTCTTAGGGGCATCCAGGCTCACCTTTTTCAGCCCGACCAATTAATGGCAATTATAGACATTGTAGAGCTATTTCCTAGTATCCCACATGTCACAGGCTTGGATTGATTTAATGAAGTTTTGGTCAAGGAGACAGGTTTAAGTACAAGTATTATCAACACACTGGTTGAATTTATGGAAATCATATTCGATAGTTTCATGTTTTTTAATGGTGAAATATACAAACAAAAGAAGGGAGTGGTGATGGGGGCGCCTTGTGCCTCCCTGTATGCCAACATAGTATTACATAAATGGGAGCAAACTTACATTTTTTCGACCGGATGGGTGGAATGCATAAAGCACTACACAAGATACTTGGACGACATAGGTTTATTGTGGAGTGGGACAGAAGACGAATTCTTGGAATTTTTTGAATACATTAATTCCACCACTCCTTTTCTGTCCTTCACTTACACTATCAGTAATGAAACAATGAACTAACTTGATGTAACCTTACTCAAAGACCGTTTGAACAACAAATTTACATCCAAACTGTACAGAAAACCCACCTTTTCTAATGCATACTTGCATTTTACGAGTGGACATCCTTTTTATTAGAAAAAAGGCATAGTTAAAGGCCCAATGATAAGAGTCTCAAGGATGTCCAGTACTCTAGAATTTTTCATGGAAGAGGTGGCATTCTTAAAAAGGTTGTTTATGGAGAGAGGATACCCAGAATCCCTAATAGACATGTTAAGTAAAGAGGTTTTCCACAATAGAGAAAGCAGATGCCCCCCTCTGCTAGGTGTGGATCATGTTCATGATGGAGCACCTAAAAATGATAACACAGGTCACTGTAACAATTATACACACACCTTTTCTAGTAACTCCCAGCAAATTGAAGAAGTGATTTTTAAATTTTGGCCAGTTTTGACAGCCCATGAAGAGCTTAAAAAGTTAATTCCAGAACACCCTAAGTTAACCAGATGTAGGGACACCAATATGAAGGAGTTATTTGAAAGGAAACAACCCCATGGAACAATGAATAATAATCCCAGGAATGGAACATATAAATGTGGGATGTGTAAACAATGTACAGCTATCATAAATAAAGGTTCTTTATATATTCCATCTAGAAAATTCTACTTCCAAGCAAACTGTTACACCAATTGTGGAGCAAAAGGTGTGGTTTATTTGGGTATTTGTACTAAATGCCATATTTTCTACATTGGTAAAACAGAAAGAAAGAACCTTAAGAAGGAGAATTTATGAACATTTGTATGAAGTCTCTAAAAAGAAAGATTTCAATGCCTTCTACAAACATTCCACTACATGTCCAGACATGGAAATAAATTTTATTGTACTAAAACAGGTGCAGGTTGATGGCAGGGGGGGGGGGGGAGACTGTGAGACTCAACTGGAATATAAAGAGCTCCTTTGGCAACTCAAGTTAGATGCTGGCAGTAGTCCAGGTTTGAATGACAATATCAACATAAGTAGTGTTCTGAAATTAAGGAAGGCTAGATTATGAACAAGAAGTGTTTATAGTGTACATATCACAGTCATGTGTTGACATAAAACACATGTTGAAATGTAATTTCCAAGGGTGTTGTTATAGTTATAATTTTCTTATATTGTTTTAAATATTAGCTAATTGGTAACGTATTTTTATGTTTTTTTTTTTGACGTATTCAGAGTTCTGATATAAAAGTAAAATTGTTAGATAAGTGGTTACCTTTTGCAATAGGTATTTTTAACATAGTTTGTTTAACAAGTTATTTGGAAATATTTATATATGTTTTCATTTTATATGTATCACAAAGGGTTACTATAACCAACATTTTACTACAGTTGGGTTATAATAGTACAGTTAGTATTTTTTAACCTGGATTTGGTTTTATGACAGTAGCATTTTTAAAGTGATTACAGCTTTAAGATTTCACTATGTGTTAGGTCATATGACTGATTGACAGCTGTATATAAATGGATTTTATTCATTTTACACTTTATCTTGATAAAGCTTGGTATTGAGCCAAGCAAAAGCGCTTGATTCAATTTTGTGTTTACCATTGTATGAGATTAAAAGATTTTGAAACGTCTTCACATTCTGGCTCCTCTTTCCGTGGATTTGTGCTTCTAAGTTTATTTGACTGTTCCGTTCGTTTTTCAGATATACCCATACCTGGACGATTGTCTAATTCCGGCAGAAAGCCAGGACATGCTTTTGAATCATCTGGCATTTGTACAAAAGGTGCTAACTTGTCTGGGGTACACCATAAACGAAAAGAAATCGCATCTTGCACCGTCAACAGATTATATTCCTGGGAGCAAGCTTGAACACAACTTCCCAGATGGTATTCCTCACCCCAGAGAAACACATTCATTTGACAACTTACTTCAAACTAATGGCCACAAAAACCTTGCTATCTGAAAGGCAAATGCTGCAAGCCTTGGGGTTCATGTCCTCCTGCATTCTACTAATTCCATATGCAAGACTGCATATGAGGAAACTACAATGGTATCAGCATTCTCAGGATCTAGAAGCAATGATTCCTATCATACCTTGGCTACAGTTAAGAGTTCATTGGTGGGCAGAGGCCTACTACCATTCACTCTACCACCTGCTGCCCAAACCCTAACAGAAGCATCAGACTATGCATGGGGGGGGGGGCTCACCTGACAAGGAAGTGCATTCAGGGCAAATGGAACCCAAGTCAAATGCACCTGCATATCAATCAAAAAGAAATGTTAGCTGTACAGAATGCTCTGACAGTCTTCAAGACAGCACCACTGTTATGTGGTACATAAACAAGCAGGGGAGTACCCGTTCATACCCCCTCTGCAGACTAGCCAAGGCTCTGTGGAACACAGCCTTGAGCTACCAAGTGCATCTACAGGCTCAATTCCTGCCAGGAAAACTAAATGCACTGGCAGACGAACTAAGCAGAAATCTCATGGACCCACACAAGTGGAAACTGGAACCAGAGACTTTCAACATGTTGATAAACAAATGGAGCCCAGGTAGACCTGTTTGCCTCCCCCCGGAACTGCCAATTGGATAAATTTTGCACAAGGACTCCCCACAAGCAAGCTTGGAAAGTGGATGCCCTGTCCTTTACCTGGGAAAGCCTCTTGGTTTATACCTTTCCCCCTCTGCCTCGCCTCTCCTCTCAAAAGTTCTGCTAAAGATCAAACAGGACAAGCCAAGGACAGTACTGATTGCACCAGACTGGCCACGCCAGCACTGGTGCACCCCCTCTTGCGCAGTATGACACTGCTGGAACCATGGCACTTGCCTCAGACCCCTTACCTGCTGTCCCAGCATGCTGGCCAGATTCTGCATCCTCAGCTTCAAACCCTGAACCTTGCAGCCTAGCTAATTCCTTGAGCTCTCCAATAGCATCCCTCAGTAAGCAGGTGCTAGATTTCATTCTGGAGGCAAGGAGGCGTAGTACTAGAAAATTCTCTGCTGAAAAGTGGAAAAGATACTGTTCTGGAGCCAGACACGGGGGATGGGCACAGTGGTGCCCAGCTTACCCCATGTTCTTCAGTACTTAACAGAAATGCTCCACAAGGGCCTATCGTTCTCGTCAATTAAAATTCACGCCTCTGCCATTTCAGCGCATTATAATACTGAGCCACCCCTCTTCCCACCCCCTGCCAAAACAATTCCTTACAGGGACCAAAAACTTTAGAGCCCCTACTCCAGCTTGGGACCTTAACTTTGTATTGGAAAAGCTCACTCTCCCTCCCTTTGAGCCAGCTGCAACAGCAGAGTTGAAATTTCTTTCATGGAAAACAGCCTTCCTTCTAGCCATCACTTCAGCAATAAGAGTGTCTGAATTACAGGCCCTCATGGCAGTGGAACCCTTCATTATCTTCCATGCAGGCAGGGTTTCCCTCAGGAACAATCCTTCCTTTATGCCCACGCTGGTGTCTAGTGTGGCCCTAAATCAGTCCATTCATTTGCCTACTTTTTTCCCTAATCCACTAAACAAAGGAGAGTGAATACTGCACTCTCTGGATGTGTACAGACAACTTAGATTTTATTTGGACAGGACTAAGCCTCTCAGAAAATCTGAACAGCTGCTAGTTGGTGTTGCTACAGGGGCAGAGGGGAAGGCCATTTCAAAGCAAACCATTTCCAAATGGATAGCCCATTACATTCATTTCTGCTACAAGCACCATGGAAAACTTACCCCACAGGGGATAAGATCACATTCCACCAGGGCTGCATCTACCTCTGCAGCCTTTCTCAGAGGAGTCCCTACCAGGGACATCCTAGAAGCTGCTACCTGGAGCTCCGTACATACCTTCACCAAGCATTACCACATGCTTATGTTTTCTAAATCCAGAGCTGGTTTTGCCACTGCAGTCTTGCAGGGCTTAATAGCTGGCCCTTATGCGCTGTAACTTCCTCCTCCCTTCCTTAGCTTTGGGAATCAACCCAAATTTGATGTCTTCAACAGTGAAACATGAAGAACATAGTACAGTTGTGTACACTTGCCATAAATGTAGATGTTAGAGTGTATTCACTGTTGCAGTCCTGCTTACCCTCCCTCCAGCCCCCTGACTTCTTTTGGCTCTACCTTTCCTTCTTGTTTGGTATATTTAAGTTTTCTGGTGTATTTGCTTTTTGATGGAGGTGTACATAACATATAATTGCTTCCCATTGTCGGAGCACCTGACATCTGGGGCACGAAAACTGATGTAATGGCGTTGGCTGCATGTTTTATACCCCTGATGACCTGACGTTATGGAAGAAGAGACAGCATCTGACGCAGGAATCCGAAGACTCTGGTATTCAGGCCGGCTGAGGGCTCCCTGCAGGCAGATAACCCAAATGTGATGACTGCAACAGTGAATACACTTCTACATTTATGGTAAGTGTACTGTACTTTCATCTTGCAAGTAATTAATTTTTGCCTTGACCTAACAACTCTATACCCTACCTCCAGAAATATCTGCAAGCGTATTTCCTTGCTCTAATCCACTGGATCTCCAACATAGGCTGCCTTCTCAAGTCCAGCAAAACCTAAATGTTTTGTGCCAAAAAAAAAAAATCTGCGATCACAACATCTCATAGAAAATAACTACCTTGGCATTTGGCTTGATCCTTCCTTTAACTTCTCCCCTCTTCCTAATTACACACGGAAAAAGATAGACTCCCTCCTATTTTGAGCCAATAAAATCTCCCTTTTTATTATGAAAGCCAAAAGAATGGAGATCAGTAAAGAGATTCTGTTCTCCCAGCTTGAGTATAGCCTTCCCCTAGTAGCCTCAGCCTCAAAAGCAGACTCTTCACACCTTAAAATAACCAGTGTTGCCAAGTCCCCCTAAAAAGAACACCACTGAAAAACCAAAAATGACACCCTGTTCAACAAAGGGTTTGACCTTGGATCCTGTGTGGACTCCTAGTCAACCAATCCCCCACCTAGTTGCTTATTAGACAGACTTCCTCCTTACAGACTC
>NC_056738.1:468055728-468060728 GCF_019279795.1 Protopterus annectens | reverse complement strand
CCTTTATGTCTCTTTTCATGTAGTCCAGGGAGGTATGTCTCATGTCATTCACACCAGCATGGACAATGACTGAGTCATATTTGTACTTGCCTTGGAGTGACCTGAGTGCTTGTGTTATGTGGCGGATCCTAGCGCCCGACAGGCTGCTCACCGTGACCCTCTCCTTGTTCAGCCTGGTGAGGGACGTCACTGTGCCTGACTATAGTCACCTATTACAAGTGTATCAGGTGTGTTTAGTCTTAAGGGCTGTGACTGTTCGGCACACTGGCTTTGTGAGATATGTGTTGCATGTGTTTTGTTTTGGGGTAGCGGCTGCTTGGGTGTCTGCTTTGGAGGTCTCTGCTGCTTCGGCAGATCTTTATTTAGAGCCTCCGAGTATGTTTTTGTGTGATTATGTGTTTGGTTTGCTGTCGTGGTAGGTCTATGTGAGACTGGAATTGTAGTGAGTGTGGTTTCCTTCACATCCTGACTGGTTTTGCCAGTACTGAGTTGAGAGAGCTTAGCCTCCAGTTTGGCTATATGGTTGCATCTCTCACATGTGTTGGAATTTGTTGGGAGGAGGAGAGGGTTGTCTGTGTACATGAGGCAGTTGTAACATTGCCTCAAGATTCCCAGATTCACCAGCTGGACCGGAGAGGAGATTGACAACTCACCTTTGGACATGCTAGAATAATATTGGGAATTCCTTAATTGAAAACCAGGGCCATTGGGGAGTGAGGGTGTAGTGCTTTTAATTTTTAGTGCTGACTTATATAATTGCTTTAGTGAGCAAGTGCTCTATGTATATTTATATATGTGTATATATGTATATATGTGTATATATGTGTGTGTATATATATATATATATATATATATATATATATATGTATATATATATGTGTATATATATATATGTATATATATGTGTATATATGTATATATCTATATATATATATATATATATATATATATATATATATATATATATATATATATGTGTGTGTAGATATATATATATAGGTTCATAGGTTTATACTAGGCTATCTGCCCTAAGGCATTTATAAGCCTAGCCCAAATTTTTGTGGCTTACATGAAATGAATACCTTATATGAAAAAATACTGTGCCCATTAGTTTGTTGTGCCTCTGTCCAGCAGTGACACAGAGATGATTCCCGGGATAAACCTACGATCTCCAATCCACAGGTCAAGATTTCTCTTGAACAGAGCCAGCGAGGTGCTCTGCCTCACATGGATCGGGATTTTATTCCACAGCATAGGGAGTCTCTGAGTGATAAATCTATCCCTCCAGCACGTCCTATTTATATCCGTGCTAAGGTTTAAGTCGCTTGCTCTAGTGGTTTTGGTGGATTTGGATTTTTTGAGGTGGAGCATGTCCATTTAATTCCGGGTTGGACATGGCCTTGTATGTCAGGCACATGTCACCTCTGAGCAGTTGGTATGCAACTGAATAGAGCTGGAGTTTCTTCAATCTGGCAGCATATGACAGATTTTGGAGTCCCTTTATCCTTTTGGTGAGGAACTTTTGGGGTCTCTCCAATTGCTGCAGATGTCGGGTGAGATACATCCCGAATGGGGCATTGTACTCTATCATTGGTCTGATAAGTGAAGAGTACAGGGGAACAATGACCTCACTAGATCTGGATGTGAATCCCTTCATGATCAGGTGGGCAGTGTAGAAGGTCTTTCTAACCACTTTAGCAACGTGAGTGTCAAAGAAAGGCCACTGTCAACCTGGGTCCCCAGGTCCCTGATAACCTCTTCTGTGCTTAGTGGATTGCCACCTATATGGTAGCTTGGGGTTACCTTGTTTTCCCAAAGGGTATGACTATACATTTTTGGCGTTTAACTTCAGGCCATGGCTCTGGCACCAGCTATCTGTTTCCGTGAGTCCCTTCTGAAGGATATCCGTGTCCGATGCACTTTCCGCTATGGCCCAGTTTGCAGTCGTCTGCAAACTTTGTCAGCCAAAGTCCTCCCATGTTGGCCTGTACTTCTGAAGTAGATGCGAACAATAGGGGCCAAGGACCGAGCCCTGTGGGACACCACTTGTGACCGGCTTGGAGTCTGATATAGCGCCAGCAACTCTAACCCTGTGGGTTCTGTCCTTAAGCCAGTTTGCAGCCCATCTTGTGACATATGGGTTTACATTTAAGCTGGTAAGTTTTTCTACAATACCCGAGTGGGGTATTGTGTCGAAGGCCTTTGCAAGGTCAAGGTAGGCTGTATGGACTGCCTTTCCCACATCAATGGCCTTGGTGACTGTTTCGAAGAAGTCGACCAAGTTCAAAAGGCATGATCTGCCCTTGACAAAGCCAAACTGGGTCGGGTCCAATGTCTGCAAGTCCCCTATATCTTTGTTTATGAGCTCCATTATGATCCTCTCCATAGCTTTGCAGACTAGACTTGTTAAGCTTATGGGGAGGTAATTACCAGGGTCCGTAGAGGCACCGCCTTTGTTGAGTGGGACCACAGTTGCCGTATGCCACTCCTTGAGCACGTATCCTGTGGTAAGGCTGAGATTAAACAGCTGCCTTATGTGCGGGTTTAATTCCTCATTTAGCTCGTGTAGCACACAGCCGGGGACACCATCCAGTCCCATTGATGCTGTGTTTTTAGCTTTAGAGAGAGCAGCTTTCACTTGCGCATTTGAGATGTCTGGGAGGCTACACTCTGCTGGGATAGTTATCTCTCCTTTAGGGGGGTGAAGTTTGCACTGAACCTGTCTGCCAGTATGTTGGCAATGTCTGTGGGTTCAGTGATTTTTGTATCATTTTGGACTAATTCTAAGCATATCTGGGAGTTTCCACCCAGGTTCCTAGCATAGCTGAAAAGGCCTTATGATTGTCCTTTGAATCCATGGCAATTTTTCTCTCAAAATTGGCCTTAGTTGATTTTATGAGTGCTCGTATTTTTTACTAATAATGATCAGGGTGACTTCCCTTTTATGGATTTTGTTCTATCATGTAATAGCTTTCGCCTCTTATTGTAAAGTTTGTTAATGGCTGGGGTCCACCAGACTGGACGTTTGCCCTTTGTGGAAAGAGTCTTGGTTTTATTTGGGATTGCCTGATCCATGCAGTCCTGGAGGTGTTCATAGAAGGCATTTGTAAGGGCTTCCGCAGCTTGGGTTGTGGTTTCCACTGGCTCAGGGCCTTGAAGGATACCACACCAGTCTTGAGTAGTGTGAAGTTTGCTTTAGAGAAGTTCTTCACTGTGGTCTTTTTTGTTTGGGTTGGGGGAGGGATGTGGATTTCCAGTGAGATTAGTTTATGATCAGATCTCACCAATGAGGGATATACTTCCGGTGTGGAGCATTTTGTCCCCATGTTTGTGATAATGAGATCTAGTATATTTTCTCCTCTCGTGGGAACAGTGACTAGCTGTTCCATGGCATTTGAATTTATGAACTCCAGGAACCGTTGGGCTAGAAAGTTAGGGCTTGAGTAATGTTCCCAGTCTATATTCTGGTAGTTGAAGTCACCCAATATGATGGTGTTTGGAGATTCATTTATACCCTCCAGTGTCTTCAGGAAGGCTGTGTGGGGTTCCTGAGTTTGAGAGGGTGGCCTGTAGCATGCTACAATTTGTAGAGCAGTTTTGCCTATGGTTAGTTGCACCTGGATGGTTTCCAAGCTTCATGCGTTGCCACCAACCTGGAGGTGTGGGTATCCTTTATGAATATGGATACACCCCTCCTTTTGTGGTGTGGTCTGGGTTTTGCGGCGGAACATGATATGAGGTAAAACCTAATAGTGCCGGGTGCTCTCAGGAGCCTTGAACCAGGTTTCAGTTACAGCACAGACATCGATGTTCTCCATACTGAGAAGGGCCTCGAGTCGTGCATTTTGAGATTTAGACTTCTGGCATTGAGCAGCATTACCCTCAGTTTCTTCCCATTTTTGTTTTCTAGGGTGGTAGGTTTAGAATTTGAGCCTTGCCTAAAAAAGGCACTATGGGGGTGGCAAGAGCCTTAGCCAATATCCGGAATCCCAGGGTGACGGTGAAAGCCGTCCCTTGCGAACCAGCGTGGCTTGTCAAGCATGTCATCCCAGGCAGACAGACACTGGATCCCCTTTGAATGACACCAGACATTAAGCCAATTGTTAAAGCTGATCATCTTGTCTCTATATTGTGGCATCATTCTTGGTGAAGGAAGGATACTGCTCAGGGTCATACCTGCCTGGGCTACATAATCAGAGAGCTCCTCTATGTCTCTTTTCATGTAGTCCAGGGAGGTACGTCTCAGGTCGTTCACACCAGCATGGACAATGACTGTGTCATATTTGTACTTGCCGTGGAGTGACCAGAGTGCTTGTGTTATGTGGCGGATTCTAGCGCCCGATAGGCAGCTTACTGTGACCCTCTCCTTGTTCAGTCTGGTGAGTGGGACGTCAGTGTGTCTGACTATGGAGTCACCTATGACAAGTATCTTTGGTGTTGTATTTGGCCTTAAGGGCTGTGACTGCTTTGCACACTGCTTTTGTGGTTTATGTGTTGCTTGTGGGGTGTCTTGATGTAGCAGTTGTTTGGGTGTCTGCTTTGGAGGCCTCTGCTGTTTAGGTAAATTTTTACTCAGAGCCTCCGAGTATGTCTTTGTGTGTTTATGTGTTTGATTCAGTGGTGTGGTAGCATTATGTGAGGCTGGTTTTGTGGTGTGTGTAGTTGCCTTCTCCTCCTGTCTGGTCTTGCCAGTCCTGAGTTGAGAGAGCTCCGACTCCAGTTTGGCTAAATAGCTGCATCTCTCGCAAGTATTTGTGTTATGTGGGAGGAGGAGAGGGTTGTCTGTGTACATGAGGCAGTTATAACATTGCCTCAGGATTCCCAGATTCACCAGCTGGACCGGAGAGGAGATTGACAACTGACCTTTGGACATGCTAGAATAATATTGGGAATTCCTTAATAATTGGAAACAAGGGCCAGTGGGGAGTGAGGGTGTAGTGCTTTTAATTTTTAGTGCTGACTTATATAATTGCTTTAGTGAGCAAGTGCCAGGTAACTTG
>NC_056738.1:467975728-468050728 GCF_019279795.1 Protopterus annectens | reverse complement strand
CAATTTCTAATGTCTCAGTTAAAACAAAAAATGAGCACACGCAACTGCCTGAATTCAAAGAAATGCAGGATCTTTTGCATGCAGCTAAACAGGTGGGCAAACGTACTTTACAATGCAGATTTGACTCATTGGAAGCTTCTTGTAGAGCAGCTGTTACTGGCTCTGTCATATGTAGGCATGCTTGGTTAAAAGAACAAACCCTCCCTGACCATGTTAAAGCAAAATTATTGGATGCACCTTTACAACAGGATGTATTATTTGGTGTCAAAGCAGAAGAGGTTTTAAAGAAAATGGAGGATAAGGCAAAGTCTATGCAAACGGTCAAGGATTTTTTGCTGGTACAACCCCCTCGATTCAGCAGAAATTGGCCAACAAAAAACTGCTTCAGACAGATCACAGAGGGGCAAATACAGACGCCCAAGGGGCAGAGGTCAGTCACAGGGCCCTTACAAACCTCGCCAATGGGTTCTGCTACCCAGAAAGGAGAAGACGGGCCCCAAGCTAACAGAAGGCAAACACAATGACTCTATCCTCAAACTACCAAGCAAATCTCTCCTGGCAACTCCCTTGGGAGGAATACTAGCATTTTTTTGCAGACAACTGGCACATCATCGCAAAAGACAAATGGGTTCTAAACATTGTCTCTCAAGGATACAGATTCCACTTTCATACCTTACCAAGGAACAAAGGAATGCCAAACCTGCCACCAAATCAATGGGCAGAGGCACAAAAACAAATTACAGCTCTCATGAACATGAGCCATTCAACAGGTACCTACACAGGAGCAAGGACAAGGATTTTACTCAAGACTCTTCCTAGTCCCAAGAAAGGACAAGGCATGGAGACCCATTCTGGATCTTTCAATTCTGAACACCTATCTGCAAGCACCAAAATTCAAGATGCTAACACTACAGCAGCTTCTTCCCATGCTGGGCAAGAATGCTTGGCTAGTCACTTTGGACCTCATGGAGGCATACCTGCATGTCCCTATCATACAAATTTGCAGAAGATACCTCTGCTTCATTGCAGGTTCAAATCATTATCAATTCTCTGCACTGCCCTTTGGCTTATCTACTGCGCCCAGAGTCTTCACAAAATGCCTGGCACCAGTAATTGCATACTGCAGACAAAGAGGAATTCAAATATACCCATACCTGGACGACTGCCTTATTCAAGCAGAAAGCAAAGACATTCTTTTAAAGCATCTGGCATTTGTCAAACACATAAGTTGCCTAGGGTACACAGTAAACGAAAAGAAATCGAAACTATCCCCTCACAAAACATAATATTCCTGGGTGCCAGCTTGAATACAACGGCCCAGATGGCTTTTCTCACGCCAGACAAGCAACGCCAGCTGTTTCAATATTTCAAAATAATGGCAACAAAGACCCAACTCCCTGCAAGAAAAATTCTGCAGGCCTTGGGATTCATGGCATCTTGCATACTACTAATACCATTTGCAAAACTGCATATGAGGAAATTACAATGGTACCTGAAAAGTGTATGGACTCAGCACAGCCACAGCTTGCAAACAATGATACCACTCATTCCCTGCCTTCAACAGGAGTTTCTGTGGTGGGCACAGGCATATCACCTCAACAAGGGTCAGCCTTTCACCTTACTCCACAGCCAGGCAAACTATGACAACAGATGCATCGGGCTATGCCTGGGGAGCACCCATGGCAGGGCAGTGCATTCAGGGCAAATGGACTACAGATCAGAGGCATCTGCATATCAATCAAAAAGAAATGCTAGCAATACATAATGCCCTAACAGCTTTCAAGGACCTTCTACACCCAGGACAACTAATAATAAAGACGGACAATGCCACAGTCATGTGGTACATAAATAAGCAAGGGGGCACACATTCCTACCCTCTGTGCAGGCAAGCAGTGACCTTGTGGAACACTGCACTGTCTTACCAGGTTCAGTTACAAGCACAATTCCTGCCAGGAGAGAAAAACACATTGGCAGATGACCTAAGCAGAAATATCATGGATCCACACGAATGGAAACTAGATCCACAAGTATTTGCAGTGATAATTCAAAAATGGGGATGCCCAGACATAGATCTGTTTGCAAGCCCTCACAACCACCAACTTCAAAAATTTTGCACAAGGACCTTCCACCCACTAGCTTGGAAAGTGGGCACCCTCTCATTCAGTTGGAAAACATTAACCGTGTATGCCTTCCTTCCACTACCTCTTCTAGCAAAGGTACTGCTGAAAGTCCGATTAGAGAGACCACAAATGATACTCGTTGCACCAGACTGGCCACGCCAGCATTGGTACCCAATTTTAAGGAACATGGCCCACGGCCCACCATGGATTTTGCCACAAATTCCTCACCTGCTCACCCAGCGAGATCATCAAATTCTACACAGCCAGCTCAAGACTTTAAACCTGACTGCATGGCAAATTACCTAAACAACCAGCCAATACCTTTATCCAAAGCTGTTATAGATGTTATTCTGGAGGCCAGGAGACCCAGCACCAGGAAAACCTATTCAGACAAATGGAAAAGATTTTGTGCCTGGAACCAGGCTAAAGGCCTAGACCCCCTTGATCCAAACATCCCTCAGATTCTACAATATTTAACTGAGATGTTACACAAAGGACTTTCCTTTTCATCTATTAAGATCCACGCCTCCGCAATTTCATCTCATTACAGCACGGATCCTCCTTTATTTTTATATCCACTCCTGAGACAGTTCCTCAGAGGGGCCAAGAACTTGACACCGCCAAGGAGAGCTCCAACACCTACTTTGGGATCTCAACTTTGTTCTGGAAAAGCTTACACTACCACCCTTTGAACCAGCTTTTTCTGCTGATTTAAAATTTCTTTCATGGAAAACTGCCCTACTACCAGCAATAACCTCAGCTAGAAGAGTCTCCGAGCTACAGGCACTAACGGCAGTGGAACCTTTTCATCATTTTTCATCAAGGCAGAGTCTCTCTACGAATGAATCCTTCCTTTTATGCCAAAGGTGGTATCCAGTGTGGCCCTAAACCAAACCATTCACTTGCCCACCTTCTTCCCAAATCCCCAGAACAAAGGAGAAAGGCTCCTGCACTCTTTGGACATTCACAGGCAATTACGTTACTACTTGGATAAAACTAAGGCTTTCAGAGAAACCAGCTTTTTGTAGCCTATGCTACAAGATCACAAGGAAAAGCTATCTCAAAACAGACCATTTCAAAATGGATAGGGCATTGCATATGTTTCTGTTACACTCATCATGGGAAACCAGTACCTGCTAACATTAGGTCCCACTCCACCAGGGCTACAGCTACATCAGCATCCTTTCTCAGGGGAGTGCCAACCAAGGATATTCTGGAAGCTGCTACTTGGAGTTCAGTGCACACATTCACCAAACACCATCACTTACCTCTGTACTCTGACTAGAGCTGATTTTGCCACTGCAGTTTTGCAGGGCTTACTAGCTTCTTCTAACCCTGTCTGACTCCACCTCCCATCCTTAGCTTTGGGATTCAACCAAAGTCTGATGAATGCAGCAGGGTAACACAATGAACATAGTACAGATTTGTACCTACCATAAATGTAGATGTTCGAGTGTTCACCCTGCTGCAGTCCAGGTTACCCTCCCTCCATCCCCTCTGAACTAGCTGAACTTATCTCATCCACTCTATCCTATACTACCTCTGTGGTGTATTTGCTTGTGCCTAAGGGTTTTGTTTTATTTTTATATAGCTCTATGTATGTGTGTGTATGTATATATATATGTATATATATATATATATATATATATATATATATATATATATATATATATATATATATATATATATATATATGTGTGTGTGTGTGTGTGTGTATATATATATATATATATATATATATATATATATATATATATATGTGTGTGTATATATATATATATATGTATATGTATTTTGCCTACCTATTGGGGGCACCTGACATCTGGGGCAAGAATAACTGAAGAAAATGACGTTGGATGCCTCATATATACCCCTGGCGCACTGACGTCAGGGAAGAAGCGACAGCAACCGACGCCGGACCAAGACTTTGGAATTCGGGCCGACTGCGGGACCGCCTGACGGCAGGATAACCCAAGTGTGATGACTGCAGCAGGGTGAACACTCTAACATCTACATTTATGGTAGGTACAAAACTGTACTTTTCAATCTGCGGACCATTGATCTGCTGTGGTGACCCCTAACTGGGAAAAGCTGGAAGACGTTGCTTTTCAGACAGTGACTCGAAAGTAATTTCGGGCTATTGTTTTGCAGTGACTGTAATTGTGTCATTTCATGAGGTGGGATCTCAAGACTGAGTGTGTGTTTTTTATCAGAAATACTTGGTTTGCATTTGCCAGTAGTTGTGATCTATGTTTATTTTAGAAAGGCATTCTCAGAACTTTATTTTAAGCAGGATTTGAAGAATATAATCTCTTCACTTTTAGCATTTTTTAATATTGCAGTTCTAAATTTGTAGTATAGTGATTTTCTTCAGAGTAAGTATGACTGCTGATCCTGCAGTAGTAGGTAGGTGGTATTCAGTGGATGTAATCAGATGCAGCTTAAAGGTGTGAACTAAGAAGATACATTTGTTTGGTTATATTGCTGCTAGTAAATACAATGTGAACACTTTGCATCTCCTTTTTTGTATTTTAGGAACCAGATATACATCAGGCTACAGTAATTCAGACTTTGGAGGTGGTGCTGTAAACATTCCATTTCATACAAGGAAATAATGGAAAACCGTAAGAAACTCCCAACTTCATTGTGTAAGGATAGTTTTTTATCTTTGGTCACTGAAGATGCAGTTAAATACCAGCTATTCTAATTATTTATTGTTTTGACAGTGAAACAATTTTAGCAAATCTTTGCAGCCTCCTCTTACCGAGGCTGACTCTACATCAGTGATACCAGTCCACATCTGGAAGTAGACTTTAGTTGGTTTACCTAGTTAACATACAAAGTAAAGTGTTCTGCGTATATCAGTGGCATGGATGGTAAAGTCTGACTACAGCACAGGCAGCCTGAGTTCAGATAGTGGTTCATGATGGGGAGGGGGGGTGGAGTTCCTGCCTGGCTAGAGCCTCTGCTGTAATACAAGTCCTCAGCTAGAGAGTTGAGGCCAGTCGCAATGTAGGGAAGATGTTGATGTAGTCATCCCATGCTGGTGACAGTAACCCTGGATGGCATAAGCATTCTTTGTGGTGAAGCAAGTGCTGACATCACTACCTTGGGTGTGATTAGGCCACAAAAAATTAAAATAGCCTCATTGATAGGATACCAGCAGGAGCACAAAGCAACTCTCGTGGCTATCTGGATGACTGTACCCCTCAAGTAATGTAGTGAATGAAAGGAGGGTTAATAATTGGCAAGAATGGGAGAAGAAATTAATTTAAAAAATGCCCCTTTACAGGGGTGACCCACCAGCAATATCTAGTTATATGATTTTGAGTCACTTGGAGAAAAATGGAAGCTGAGGGACTCGAACCCTGGACTACAGGGGAACACCTTGATGTTCATCGTGTTACACTGCTGCAGTCATTACACTTGGGTTATCCTGCCGTCAGACGGTCCCGCAGTCGGCCAGAGTTCCCAAGTCTTGGTCCGGCGTCGGTTGCTGTCACTTCTTCCCTGACATCGGTGCGCCAGGGGTATATAAGATGCATCCGACGCAATTTTCTTCAGTCTTTCTTGCTGCGCGGTGCCCGAAGCAAAAGCAGTTCGCAAGTGCCAGTCGGCCGACTCCTGAGATTTTAACAGCCAAGACAAAAACACCATTAAAGACAAAGAAGCAAGTACAGCATTCTCCTGCACAGTCCTCCATGCCTAAGAAACAGATGCTTAAAATGGCCGAAGACCCTCATTACTCTAATCAGGGGTTCCCACCCCCCTCCTGAGAAAAGGCCTAGGCAGGATACAGACACTGATTCCTCTGATCAGGTTTCCATTTCCTCTGATTCCTCTTCAGACCAGGGATACTCTCTACCCCTCCTGTAAGGACTCTGATGCTGAAGAATCTATCCCTTCAGCCTCTCCTCCTGAGGATTACTCTTTTTGGGGAAACTTTACATACCATGAGGGAGCATTTCCATTGGGAAAGTCAAGAGTATTCAGAATCCAAGAAAAGGCTCAGGGACTTCCTTTTATTGCCTCAGCACAGGCCCCTGGCTATTCCGCCTGTGCTAGATATTGTGGATGATGTATTCTCTGAATCCAGCTTATCTCCTGATTCTCTTCCCCCTGCACCAGCCAAACCAGATAGGTATGAGTCCCTGACTCTCAAGTTTCTTTATAAAAATCCTTCTGCTGACCCAGAAACCATTTTCCAGGGTCCCAAATGGGTTAAGGTTTCCATTGCAAAAAATCAAGTCCCCTTTGACAGATTCCAGAGCACTGGATAGGTGGAAGAAAGTTTACACTTCTGCAACTTTAGCAGTAAGGGCTTTAAATTGCTAGTTTCACATGCTTAAGTACCAACAGTATTTAATGGCTCAGTTAAAACAGAAAATGCTTGCAAGCTCAGAAGCTCCTGACTATAAACAAATGCAGGATTTATTGCATGCAGTTGAACAGGTGGGAAAACATACTCTGCAGTGTGGTTTTGATTCTATAGAGACCTCTTGTAGAGCCACAGTTACAGGTTCTGTTATTCGAAGACATGCTTGGTTAAAAGAACAGAGTTTACTTGATCATGTTAAGGCAAAATTATTGGATGCTCCTTTACAGCATGAATACCTTGTTTGGTGTTAAGGCAGAAGAAATGTTAAAGAAAATTGAGGATAAAGCTAAATCTATGCAAACAGTCAAAGATTTCTTACAGGTACAGCCTCCTCGATTTAGCAGAAATTGGCCTACAAAGAATTGGTCCTTTCCAGAGGCAGACAGGCCACAGAGAGGCAGATACAGACGCCCGAGAGGCAGATCTCAACCCCAAGGATCTAACAGACAACGACAGTGGGTACCTCAACCCCAAAAGGAGGTGAGGACAAGTCTCAACCTTACAGGAAACAGTCCCAATGACTTTCCCCTTCGTATGCCAAACACTTCCCTTTTGTCAGCCCCCTTGGGGGGGAAACTAGCACTTTTTTTCTCAAAATTGGCAAACAATCGCCCAAGACAAATGGGTTCTGAATATTGTCTCAGGGTTGCAGGTTCCACTTTCACACTTTACCAAGGCTAAAAGGAATGCCAAACCTGCCACAAAATCAACGGGCAGAGGCTCAAAAACAAATTTCAGCCCTCATGGACATGAGAGCTATTCAAAACGTACCACAGCAGGAATAAGGACAAGGATTTTACTCCAGACTCTACCTGTTCCCCAGAAAGGGCAACGCCTGGAGACCCATACTAGACCTTTCAACTCTAAATACTTACCTGGATGTTCCAAAATTCAAAATGTTGACACTACAGCAGCTTCTTCCCATGCTGGGCAAGAAGGCCTGGCTTGTTACTTTGGACCTCAAAGAGGCATACTTGCATGTCCCTATCAGACAAGATTGCAGAAGATACCTCCGATTCAAAGCTGGTACAATGCACTACCAATTCTCTGCTCTGCCCTTTGGCTTATCTACTGCGCCCAGGGTCTTTACCAAGTGCCTGGCACCAGTAATTGCATTTTGCAGACAAAAAGGAATTCAAATATATCCATACCTGGACGACTGCCTCATTCAAGCAGAGAGAAAGGACATTCTTCTAAAGCATCTGGCGTTTGTAGAAAGGTTGCTAATTTCTCTAGGGTACACAGTAAACGAAAAGAAGTCAAAACTAGTACCCACGCAACAGATAATATTCCTGGGTGCCAGCTTACATACAACAGCCCAGATGGCTTATCTCACGCCAGACAGACAAGGACAACTGACTCAATATTTTCAACTACTGGCAAAACGTCCCATCTCCCTGCAAGAAAAATTCTGCAGGCCCTGGGATTCATGGCATCCTGCATACTACTAATACCATGTGCCAGACTGCATATGAGGAAATTACAATGGTACCTAAAAAGTGTTTGGACTCCACACTTTCTCACAGTTTAGAAGCAGTAATACCAATAATTCCCTGCTTACAACAGGAGTTTCAATGGTGGGCACAGGCATGTCACCTCAACAAAGGTCAGCCTTTCACTCTACCACAGCCAGGCAGACTCTTAACAACAGATGCTTCGGATTACGCCTGGGGAGCACACATGACAGGGAAATGTATTCAGGGCAAGTGGATCACAGACAAATGCATCTTCACATCAATCAAAAAGAGATGTTGGCTGTTCAAAATGCCCTAACAGCTTTCAAGGACCTTCTGCATTCAGGGCGATTATTATTATTAAAGACAGACAACACCACAGTAATGTGGTACATAAACAAGCAAGGGGGGTACTCATTCTTATCCCCTATGCAGACAAGCCATGACCTTGTGGAACACAGCTCTAACTTATCAAGTCCATCTGCAAGCACAATTCCTGCCAGGAAAGAAAAATACTCTGGCAGACGATCTAAGCAGAAATATCATGGACCCTCACAAATGGAAATTGAATCCACAAATTTTCAGCATGGTAACGCAAAAATGGGGATGTCCAGACATAGATCTTTTTGCCTCCCCACTGAATTGCCAACTACAAAAATTCTGCACAAGGACTTACCACACACAAGCATGGAAAGTGGATGCTCTTTCGTTCAGCTGGAAAAGCCTAAAAGTTTATGCCTTCCAACCACTGCCTCTCCTTTCAAAGGTACTCCTAAAAGCCAGACAAGAAAAACCACAGATGATCCTGATTGCTCCAGACTGGCCACGCCAGCACTGGTACCAAATCTTAAAGAACCTAGCTCAAGGCCCACCATGGATTTTGCCTCAAACTTCACACCTGACACAACAAAACAATCAGATCCTGCATGGTCAGCTCAAAACCATAAACCTGGCGGCGTGGCAGATTCATTAGTCAAACAGGCAACACCTCTTTCTAAAGCTGTTATGGATGTCATTTTGGAGGCCAGGAGGCCTAGCACCAGGAAATCTTACTCAGAAAAATGGAAGAGATTCTGTGCTTGGAAACAGGCTCAAAGCCTTGACCCTCTTGTCCCAAACATCCCTCAGATTTTACAAT
Source organism: Protopterus annectens (assembly GCF_019279795.1). Lineage (NCBI taxonomy): Eukaryota > Metazoa > Chordata > Ceratodontiformes > Protopteridae > Protopterus > Protopterus annectens. Next base: position 468,041,638 of record NC_056738.1, on the reverse strand, counting down.
ACTTAACTGAGATGCTGGACAAAGGCCTGTCCTTCTCATCAATTAAGATCCACGCCTCTGCCATTTCAGCACATTACAACATGGATCCTCCATTATTCTCTCATCCCTTGCTAAAGCAGTACCTCAGAGGGGCTAAAAACATAAGACCGCCCCGGAGAGCACCAACACCAACTTGGGACCTCAATTTTGTTTTGGAAAAACTGACACTGCCACCTTTTGAGCCAGCCAATACAGCCGATCTAAAATTTTTATCATGGAAAACGGCTCTGCTCCTGGCAGTAACTTCAGAACGAAGAGTCTCAGAGCTACAGGCATTAATGGCAGTGGAACCTTTTATAATTTTTCATCAGGACAGGGTTTCTTTAAGGACAAACCCTACCTTTATGCCAAAGGTGGTATCCAGTGTGGCTCTTAACCAAACCATCCATTTACCAAATTTTTTATCCAAAGCCCCCAGAATAAAGGGGAGAAACTTCTGCACTCTTTGGACATACACAGGCAGCTACGCTTCTACTTGGACAAAACAAAAGCTTTCAGGAAAACTGAGCAACTGTTTGTAGCATATGCTGCAGGATCACAGGGCAAGGCCATCTCAAAGCAGACTATTTCCAAAGGGATAGGACACTGCATTCGTTACTGCTACACACAGCATGGAAAATCAGTCCCTAATAACATTAGGCCACATTCTACCAAAGCAACAGCCACTTCAACAGCCTTTCTCAGTGGAGTACCAACCATGGAAATTTTGGAGGCTGCAACTTGGAGTTCAGTGCACATCTTTACCAAGCATCACCACTTGCCTCTTTACTCTAAATCCAGAGCAGGATTTGCCACTGCAGTTCTGCAGGGCCTCCTAGCCAATCCTAACTCTTTATAGACCAGCCACCTAACCTTAGCTTTGAGATTCTACCCAAGTGTAATGACTGCAGCAGTGTAACATGATGAACATAGTACAGTTTTGTACCTCCTTTATGACAAAACGACAAAGCTTTCAGGTTCAAAAACCCTTTCTCTCAACAAACATTGAGAAAAGGTTTTCGCTTTATAACTTTTTCAGTTTCAACTCAACTCAACTCAAACTCAACTGCTCTTTGTTTTTGCTTTTTACCTATAAACAGTTTTGTACCTACCATAATGTTCACACTGTAACATGATGAACATAGTACAGTTTTGTACCTACCATAATGTTCACACTGCTGCAGTCCAGGTTACCCTGCCTGCATCCCCTCTGTCCTAGCTGGACTTATCTATACCTTTCTATCCTATAAAACCTGTGTGGTGTATTTGATGTAACTGAAGGTATTGTTTTTATTTTTTATATATGTTTTATTAGCAATATGTATTGCCTATCTACTTGGGGGCACCTGTCATCTGGGGCAAGAAAAACTGAAGAAAATGGCGTCGGATGCATCTTGTATACCCCTGGCGCACTGATGTCAGGGAAGAAGCGACAGCAGCCAACACCGGACCAAGACTTTGGAACTCTGGCCGACTGCGGGACCGCCTGTCGCAGGATAACCCAAGTCTAATGACTGCAGCAATGTGAACACTCTAACATCTACATTTATGGTAGGTATAAAACTGTACTTTAACAGCTCGTAGCCTTAATTGTCTGTAAAAACTGCCAAGCATTTCTTTGCACATGTGAAAAAGGAACGCTTGAGTGTCTGTAGCTATTTGTAGATGTCCTTCAAGGATGCATCTGCAGTCATAACATATGGGTTGTCCTGCCTCAGGCAGCCCTTCGGTCGGCCGGATTCCAAAGTCTGGGTCTGGCCTCGGCTGATGTCGCACTTTCCCCGACGTCAGAGCGTCTGGGGTATAAAAGCATCAGCCGACGCCATTTTCCTCAGTCTTTCTTGCCGCACGGTGCCCGAAGCAGAAGCTGTTCGCAAGTGCCGGTCGGTCAGATCTAGTGATTTCAGCTACCGAAGAATTCGAAAAAGCTAAGTACCTCGTTGGGGACTCTTTCTTGCCTCAGCCGATGTCAGAAAAGTAAATAATTGTTTAACTTATGGGAAACAAATACCTCATAAGGATTTCCATTCCTACTGCCTTCCTTGCTTAGGCCCACACCACGACGTATCGTCCTGTTCAGCCTGTGCTTCCTTCAACCGACGAACTCTTAGACGTCGGTCGGAGTTTGCAGAGGAATTTTTTGGGGCTAGTTTTGCATATAAAATGCCGTCGGAGACTCCGACATCACATTTAGTGAAAAAACGGAAGGACAAGGACCGACATCATGCCCGCGGTTTCGCTGAAACCACGCTAACGCCTACCGCGAGTGTCTCGGTTTCGGCCGAAACCGAGTCCTCGGAGATTCCTTCATCCGAATCCACTCAACCGACCACCGCGGCCCGGGAGGCCCCGGCTGAGTCGGCTACCGAGCTGCCTACCGAAACCAATGTCCAGGATATGTCCGACACCATTCCTTTGGACATATCTACTCCTGCACTTGGCAGCTAGGCCCCCTGCTTCCATGTCCATTAAGGCCTTCTCCAGGGCTAAAGCTGCTAAACTTTCTAAGGCTTTGCCTCCCAAGACTACCTCCCAGAGGCCTTCCTCCAGTACTCAGATCCTCAGCCTTGCAGAGGACCTTATTTCTTTAATTAGAGGTTCACAACCTCACCCGGACAGGGCCTCTCACCCTCCACCAGACAAAAGGCCCAGGACTGAGCCTTCTGACCCACACTCTTCAGATGAGTCCACGGATGGTTCTGAGTTTTCAGACCACCAGGAGGAGGCTTATTCGCCCTATGAGGATTCTGATGCTGAAGAATCTATCCCTTCGGCCTCCCCTCCTGAAGAGTTTTCCTTTGGTGAGACTCTACACTCCATGAGAGAGCATTTTCAATGGCAAGGTCAGGAATTCTCGGATTCTAGAAAAAGATTAAGGACCTTTTTACATTTGCCTCAGCATAGGCCCGTAGCTATACCTCCTGTTTTGAATGTAATTGATGATGTGTACAATGATGTCAGTACAGCCCCTGATACTCTCCCCCCGGCCCCTGCCAAACCTGATAGATACTACAGGGTCCCGGATTCTCATTTCCATCTGTATAAAGCCCATTCTGCCGACCTAGAAACTATTAACCTGGGCCCTAAAGGGGTTGCGGCTGCCACTGCCAAAAATCCTTTACCTTCTGAAAGAGAGTCTAGAGCTTTAGAGAAATGGGGAAAGAAGGTATATACCTCTGCAACTCTTTCCGTCAGGGCTCTAAATTGTCAATTTCATATGATACAGTACCAAGAATATTTGCTAGATGAACTGAACAAGAAGCTTTCTTCTCCTGAGCCCCTTGACCGTAAATCCCTTCAGGATTTGGTACACAACTCACAGCAGGTTAGTAATCATTTCTTAAAGTGTGGTTATGATGCATTGGAGGCTTCATTTAGGTCAGCTATGACTGGGGCAGTTATTCGTAGGCATGCCTGGCTGAAGGAACAATCTTTGCCAGACCATGTTAAAGCTAAACTCCTGGATGCTCCAATGGAGAAACAAAATTTATTTGGCTCCTCTGCTCAGGAGGTTTTAAAAAAGTATGAAGAAAAGGCAAAATCTGTGCAAACAGTTAAGGATTTCCTACAAGTACAACCACCGAGATTTAGCAGAAACTGGCCTACTAAGAATTGGTCCTTTCCAGACTCGGACAGAGCCCAGAGAGGCAGGAACAGACGCCCCAGAGGCAGAGGCCAATCTAGGGGCTCTTACAGAGGCCGCCAGTGGCAACCTGCCAACCAGAGAGGTAGTGCAACAGCAGCAACAACAACTACTACACCAGGACAGGCTCAATGACTTTACTCTGATTCCGCCCACCAGGGCTCAACTGGAAGCACCCTTGGTGAAAGCTTGCTTTATTCTCAAAAAATTGGCATTATATTGCAAGGGGCACATGGACACTGCAAATAATAGACAAAGGATACAGGTTCTACTTCCACACTTTGCCAAAAAGAAACGGAATGCCAAACCTACCACCAAATCAGAGGGCAGAGGCTTTAAAGCAGATCAACAACTTGCTTCAAATGAAAGCCATAGAAAAAGTACCACTTTCAGAACAAGACCAAGGATTTTACTCCAGACTATTCCTTGTACCAAGAAAAGAAAATCAATGGAGGCCTATTCTCGACCTGTCCGCACTGAATACTTTCCTCATTGTGCCAAAATTCAAGATGCTGACCCTACAGCAACTTCTTCCCATGTTGGGCAAGGAGTCTTGGCTGGTGACTCTAGATCTCAAGGAGGCATACCTGCACGTCCCTATTCGACCAAACTGCAGAAGACACCTCAGATTTCTTGCAGGATCAGAGCATTATCAATTCTCAGCATTGCCCTTTGGCTTATCTACTGCACCCAGAGTATTCACGAAATGCCTGGCATCAGTAATTGCACACTGCAGACTTCAGGGGATTCAAATCTACCCCTATCTGGACGACTGCCTTATACAAGCGGACAACAAGGCAAATTTGATAAAAGACTTGGCCTATGCCATCCGCCTACTACAGGCATTGGGATACACAGTCAGCATCCAAAAGTCAAGACTGGTTCCATCCCAAAGGATAACCTTTCTGGGTGCGGATCTAGACACAACCACCCAAATGGCCTTTCTCACAGAAGAAAACAAAACAACTTCCAGATTACTTCATGAATCTGACAAGACAAGCTCAGCTCACTGCAAGGAAAATCCTGCAGGCCCTGGGTTACATGGCATCCTGCATAATTCTGATACCACAGGCCAGGCTGCATATGAGAAAATTACAATGGTATCTAAGGAGTGTATGGTCTCAACACAGTCACAGTTTGGAAACTTTGATACCAATCATTCCTTGCCTTCAAAAGGAATTCCTGTGGTGGGCTCAGGCCTGCCAGTCCAACAGAGGTTTGCCTTTCAACAAACCAAAAACAAAACAAACCATCACCACGGACGCTTCAGACCGAGGATGGGGAGCACACATGGAGGACAAATGTATCCAAGGCCTATGGTCTCAAAGACAGATACACATGCACATAAACCAAAAGGAAATGCTGGCAGTGATGCATGCAATCGAGGCTTTCAAACCCTTCCTCCATCAAGGCCACCTGTTAGTAAGGACAGACAACACCACGGTCATGTGGTACATAAACAAGCAGGGAGGCACACACTCCTACCCTCTATGCCGGCTGGCTATGAATCTATGGGAGTTATGCCTGAAACTCAATATCCAACTGCAGTCCCAGTTCGTGCCAGGAAAGGAAAATACACTGGCAGATAGCTTAAGCAGAACTACCAGGGATGCACACGAATGGATGCTGCACCCAAACATCTTCCAACTCATAACAAAGGCATGGGGAACGCCGGAGATAGATCTATTCGCATCCCCCCTCAACCATCAACTGAAGACATTCTGCTCAAGGACATACCACCCACAAGCATGGAGGGTGGACTCTCTCTCTTTCAGCTGGAAAGCTCTAAAAGTATATGCCTTCCCACCTCTCCCTTTAATGTACAAGGTTCTACTGAAGATCAGGGAGGAACAGCCAAGAGTGATTCTGATAGCTCCAGACTGGCCAAGGCAACACTGGTATCCACTGTTGAGGAGCATATCACAGGCAAAACCATGGCCTCTCCCCCTATGGTCTCTTCTTCTGACGCAGAACAATTTCAAGATCATGCATCCCAACTTAAAAACATTGCAGCTAACTGCCTGGAAAATCCCTTAAAACCAAAACAAAATGTTTTATCACAGACAGTGAAGGACATTATCATGGAAGCTCGCCGGCCTTCACAAAGAAGACATACTCAGCTAAATGGAAAAGATTTTTCATCTGGAACACATCAAAAGGCTTAGATGTGACAGTGGCAAACATGACACATATTCTGGAATACTTAGCAGAACTGTTCCACAATGGCCTTTCCTATTCTTCCATTAAGATTCATGCCTCAGCAATTTCAGCAGAATACAATTTGGATCCACCTATCTTCTCACACCCTCTACTCAAGCAATTTGAGAGGGATCAAAAATATCAAACCTCCAAGAAAACCCCCTTTACCTGCTTGGGATCTCAACTTTGTCTTGGAGAAACTAACACTTCCTCCCTTTGAACCAGCAGCATCAGCAGATCTCCAGTTTCTGTCTTGGAATACTGCATTCCTTCTGGCAATAACTTCAACAAGAAGAGTATCTGAGTTACAAGCATTAATGGCAGTACAGCCATTTCTCATCTTCCATCAGGACAGAGTTACACTAAGAGCTAATCCTACTTTTATGCCAAAGGTGGTATCTAGGGTATCCTTGAACCAAGCTATTCACTTGCCTACGTTCTTCCCAAATCCACAGAATAGAGGGGAAAAACTTCTGCACACCCTGGATATACACAGACAACTACGCTACTACTTGGACAGAACTAAAAGTAGCAGAAAAACTGACCAACTATTGGTAGCATATGCTGCTGGGGTGCAAGGAAAAGCAATTTCCAAACAGACAATTTCAAAATGGATAGGAAATTGCATTCGATTTTGTTACTCCTTTCATGGAAAGTCAGTTCCTGCAAACATCAGGCCTCATTCCACAAGGGCCACGGCCACCACTACAGCCTTCCTACGAGGGGTGGCTACCAAGGACATTTTAGAAGCTGCTACTTGGAGCTCCGTGCATACATTTACCAAACATTACAATCTACCTTTATACTCCAGATCCAGAGCAGGCTTTGCTACTGCAGTCCTGCAGGGGATCTTAACTACACCATCCTTTCTTAGTGCCTCCTCCCCAGATTAGCTATGGTATTCTACCCATATGTTATGACTGCAGATGCATCCTTGAAGGACATAGTACAGTTTTGTACCTACCATAAATGTAGATGTCCGATAGGTATGCATCTGCAGTCAGGTTTACCCTCCCTCCTACCCCTCTGTGGTATTCCTGGGGTGTTTACCCCTCTTTTAGCTAGCTGGGGGAATCTATTATGGTGTATTTGTTTGTATATACTTGTGTGTATATATATATATATATATATATATATATATCTATAATTTTGCAAATGTTTGGAATTCCCCAGACGCTTTGACGTCGGGGAAAGTGCGACATCAGCCGAGGCCAGACCCAGACTTTGAAATCCGGCCGACCGAAGGGCTGCCTGAGGCAGGACAACCCATATGTTATGACTGCAGATGCATACCTATCGGACATCTATATTTATGGTAGGTACAAAACTGTACTGTGTGAAGTGTGATTGATTCTTGATATCTGTACAGATGGGATTCATGATGAACGTTGACCATTACTTTTAGTGTGGTTACTAAGTGGTTACACTGAAAACCACTTTGAGCAAACCCAAAAACAGTTGATCAGATGTCTATTTTTGTCCAATTCAGCCTTTGAGGTTGGCTCCATTTTGAAGGTTACAGATCCATGGCAATGACTTCCCCCACTCAAAAATTCCCTCTACTCCATCTTAGTGTCTTAATGGCTGCCTTAAGTGTTCAGCTATGTATCCAAAGGCACCTCCTCAAATGATAAGATTATTTTCTATTCTTAAAAATGTTGTCATATTTAATAAATATTTAAACATATAGAGCTTCTCTTACCCTTTTCTAAAGTAGAAGCTTAGTTTACCAGAACAGTTAGTTATAACTTAATCTTTAGTAGTTTTTGCTCTGTGCATGAGACTTGTATCATTTATAGTTGCTAGGTTAGTACAGTAGGTTTTGAATCATATTGTTGCCTATAATTAAAAAAAAAAAAGCTCTTGGTGCTTTTTACTAGTAGTCTGTTTTTAGTATGACAGATAAAATCCAAGGGTTTAAAAAGCTTACAACCTGCAAGCATAACATCCCCCCTCTGCAGGAATTGCACACTGTGTTTAAATTGCTTGGATGCTGCCCACTTGGAGGTAGATTATGAGGCCTTCACTTTTTTTGGCTCTAGAGCTATCCAAACTAGGAAAGAGAAACTTATGTTGGTCTCCCCAGCCCAGACAAGGGTCTACTCTTCCTTCAACTTCTGCTCCTTCAAAGACTGCAGCAGTGAAGATGGACAAGCCAAAGCCTGAGTAGGAGAAAGGCAGCACTTTTTGAACCAAAAGTGAATAACACACTGATCAGGAGTGAACAGGATGGTAAAACCTGCTTTTCCACTCCTCAGATGGCCTTTTTCAGGAAGGAATCTGAGGAGTGGCAAGAAAATGTGATTCAGGAAGTCAACAGGGTTGTAACCCTTGAGTATCTTGCTGATAGACTTCCCTGAGGCAGAAGAGGTAGCGTCTCATGTCGCTGCAATAGCGGATCCACATAATCGGGGTTTTTGTGGTCCCTTTACTTGAAAGCCCTACAAGCTCCCTTGAAAGGTCTGCCTGACTTATTCTCTGGAGGTAGTTGGGGAGTGCTTATCTCTGCAGCTACAAGCCTGGCAGAGCATCACAACAGATTCATGGGTGCTGAATGGGGAGATGATAAAATCAGCAAAAGGAGAGAAGTATTGCTGAAATTGAATTCATCCTCAAGTCTTGGTGAGTACCTTCACAAGGTGGACCCAGTTTTTCACAAAATCTCACGAAGACGACACACATGTATAGACTGTATTGTCCGTAGCACATGTCATGGCCAGAAGTAGGCTAAAAAATAAAGATAGTTGGGTGTATAAGTCCCAGGATAAAAAAAGTGCCCAATCCTGGTAGGTACAGTGGTACCAGGACTGGAAAAAATGTCAGTGTAGAATCCTTAAGAGAGAGAAATATTCCTGCAATGGGACTAGGCCAGGCCCAGGGGGAAGATAAGACCCCCCCCCCCCATCATAGAAGGAAGTAGCAGTCCACAAAAATGTACAGGCTAGAAAAGGGCCATACAGACTATAGAGTGGACTATTGAGGATAAGAAAGAAATTATGTATTGTTACTATTATGCAGGAAGCCCAGAATTTCCAGACAAAAGCTATTCAAAAAGAGAGAATAGAGGAAAGAAAAATGCTTCCACAAGAATAACTGTCAGAAGCTTCAAATAAAAATTTGTGTTCATAAACAGATAATGAAAAAAAACACTGTATAGTCCAAGAAACCTTGTGCCGTTTGGAAAAGGAAGCGACTGATCACATGGGATCCTTCATTACCAACAGCGCAAAAGATAGATGCGAGAAAACCAGGTATAGTGGTCCATGAAAAGACAACAGTAGCATTGATCATTGAAATTGCTAAACCCAGTGACTACAGTGTCTTGCATACAGGGAGAGACAAAGTCATAAAATATCAGGATTTTCAGGCAGAAACGAGAGCAGTGAGGAAGAAAGATACCCAGATAGTTCAATAGTAGTCGGAGCATTTGGGTGTTTTATAAAAGAGAATCTACAGTCATACTTAAATATGTTACCGATTACATGCAACTCCATACAAATTGCAGGAGGACTCATTACTGGGCACATTGAGGGTGCTGTGAAGAGCACTTCTGTCTGACATCAAAGATTGAAACAATACTAATTTCATGAGCTTTAGTCATACTTTGACTTAACATGACGGGAATGGACCCTATTTCTATTAGAAACCCAAAAAATTTGGAGAAATTAAAAGTGCTGAAGATAACTAGAGGCTATTCAGTCCCCTTTTCTTACTCGCCAATGACCGGGAGAAGTTCCTGATATTCCACCCAGTAATTGTGAATCTGCAGCAGCAGAAGTCTCCAAGCTGCTAGAAAAGTCATCCAACAGGTCCCCCGAGACCAGCTGCAGTCTGGAGTCTACGTCTGGTTCCTTTTTAGTAACCCCTAAAAAAAGGGGGACTGCAGACCAATTTTGGAACAGAGTCATCTGAATCCATTTGTAACACGGACAGAATTCCAGGTGATCACGCTTCAGTCCATATTGCCACCTCTGAGGAAAGGCTATTGGATGTGATCTGTGGATTTCCAGGATGCCTACTGTCATATAGAGAGAGACGATCCAGGAGATGTCTCTGTTTCTGGCTGTGAGCCAATCATTGGTTCAGATTACTGCCCTTTGGTCTTAACACAGCCCCCAAGGTGTTTACAAAAGTTGTGACAGTAGGAGCAGTGGACCTAGACAATTGGCTCTTCACTGCTTCGGCCAGGAATGTACTACTTCAACAGCAGGACCTTCTGCTCCAGTTAATGCTGAATCTGGGAATTACGGTCAACCATCACAAGAATCATGTGCTTCTAAACCCAAAAGGTAGAATTCATAGGATGTCACCTAGACATGTCACTACAAATAGCCAAGATGTTCTTCGTGTTTCACTGTTGCTGTCATTACATTTGGGTAATCTGCTGGCAGGTTGCCCTCAGTCGGCCTGAATAACAAAAGTCTTGGGTCCTGCGTCGATTGCTGTCTCCTCTTCCATGACATCAGGTCGTCAGGGGTATAAAACTTGCAGCCGACACCATTTTATTCAGTCTTTCTTGCCGCACGGTGCCCGAAGCAGAAACAGTTCGCAAGTGCCGGTCGGCCGACTCCTGAAATTTTCGTATTCGAGTTTCAGAACCAAAGTCTTCAAACTAAAGCTAAGTAACCCATTGGGGAAACTTTTTCTTGCTCCTTACTGATGTCAGTAAAAGTTAATAATTGCATTACTTGTGGGAAGCAAATACCTCATAAGGATTTTCATTTGTACTGTATTCCTTGCCTAGGCCCTGATCACAACATGCCTTGCTGTCGGTTTCGTGCTAGATTTAACCAACGCACTATTAAGCGTCAGTATATTTTTGCTCCAAAATGTTTTGGTTCAGGATTTAATTATCCTGAAATGTCGTCGATTAGCAATCCGACTACCGGAGTTCACAAAAAACGCAAAGAAAAAGACAGAGATAGACCATCCAAAACCGACGAAGCTTCTCCTAAGCCAGTCGCCAGTTCTCAGTGAGGTGCTTTCGCAGCCCCTGATTACCCGCTACTTTTGAGTCGCAGGCCTCTACCGAGACACATTCGGAGTCCGGTATGCCGTGAGATTCTCAGAGGATTGAACCCGCGGATGTCTCTCCCTTGGATGGGTCCGCTGAGCAGGCACCGGCTTCTGAGGGTGTTTTCAGGCCTCAAACATCCAGAAGCCAATGCCAGCAACAAAAACAAGGTCAAAAGCAACTTCTATGTCTAAAAAAACGATGCATGAGCCACGTGCTCAGGCCCCTATGCCTAAAAAATAGATGATCAAAATGGCTGAGGATTTAATTACCTTGATCAGGGGTTCCCAACCCCCTGCTAAGAGGCCTAGGCACTGATGAATCTTCAGATCAGGTTTCCATTTTTTCTGATCCCTCTTCTGATCAGGAATTTTCTATTCCACCCTATGAGGATTCTGATGCAGAGGAATCCATCCCATCTGCATCTCCTCCTGAGGGTTACCCTTTTGGAGAGACTTTGCATACTTTAAGGTAACATTTTCACTGGGAGAGTCAGGACTTCTCTGAATCAAAAAAGAGGCTTATGGATTTCCTTCTTCCTCAGCATAGGCCTTTTGGCAATACCTCCTGTATTAGACATTGTTGATGATGTGTTCTTGGAATCAAGCATGGCTCCTGATTCCCTGCCTCGGGCTCCTAGTAAACCTGACCGATATTAGAGGGTTCCTGACTCCCACAAATTTCTTTTCAAAAATCCTGCTGCTGATCCTGAGACTATTTCTCAGGGTCCCAAAGGTGTAAAGGCCTCTACAGCCAAAAATCCTACCCCTTCTGATAGAGATTCCAAGGCGCTGGAAAGATTGGGTAAGAAGGTTTATACATATGCAACCTTGGCAATCGGGGCTTTAAACTATCAACAGCATGATGTCCTTCAAGGATGCATCTGCAGTCATCACATATGGGTTGTCCTGCCTCAGGCAGCCCTTCGGTCGGCCGGATTCCAAAGTCTGGGTCCGGTGTCGGCTGATGTCGCCCTTTCCCCGACGTCAGAGCGCCTGGGGTATAAAAGCGTCAGCCGACGCCATCTTCCTCAGTCTTTCTTGCCGCGTGGTGCCCGAAGCAGAAGCAGTTCGCAAGTGCCGGTCGGCCAGCTCCTGTAATTCAGCTACCGAAGACTTCAAAAGCTAAGTACCCCATTGGGGACTCTTTCTTGCCTCAGCCGATGTCAGATAAAGTTAATAATTGCTTAACTTGTGGGAAACAAATACCTCATAAGGATTTCCACTCTTACTGCCTCCTGCCTAGGCCCAGACCACGCGTCTCGGCTTGTTCAGCCTGTGCTTCCTTCAACCGACGCACTCTTAGACGTCGGGCGGAGTTTGCAGAGGAATTTTTTGGGGCTAGTTTTTCATACAATATGCCGTCGGAGACTCCGACTTCACATTTAACAAAGAAACGGAAGGACAAGGACCGACACGCGGGCCGCGGTTTCGGCTGAAACCACGGCCAGGCCTACCGCGAGTGTCTCGGTCTCGGCTGAAACAGAGTCCTTGGCACTTCCAACCCCCGAAACCGCTCAACTGACAACCTCGGCCCCGGAGGCCCCTGCTGAGTCTGTTATTGAATTTCCTTCAGAAACTGGTGTCTTGGAAACTTCCGACACCATTCCTCTAGACAAAACTACACCAGCACGTGGTGCAGCTAGGCCTCCTGCATCCATGTCCATAAAGGCATTCACCAGGGCTAAAGCTGCTAAACATACAAAAGCCATGCCTCCCAGGGTTATTCCTCAGGGACCCTCTACAAGTTCACAGATTCTAACTTTAGCAGAGGACCTTATTTCCTTAATTAGGGGCTCTCAACCCCATCCGGACAGGGGCTCTCAACCTCCTCTAGACAAAAGGCCCAGGGTTGAGCCCTCTGACCCCACTCCTCAGAGGAGGCCTCTGATGGCTCTGCTCTCTCGGACTACCAGGAGGAGGCTTTTTCGGCCTATGAGGATTCTGATGCAGAGGAATCAATCCCTCGGCCTCCCTCCTGAAGAACTATCCTTCGGGGAGACCCTTCACACTATGAGAGAGCATTTCAAATGGCAGGGCCAGGAATTCTCTGATTCCAGGAAAAGATTAAGAACTTTTCTGCATTTACCTCAGCATAGACCTTTGGCTATTCCTCCTGTTTTGAATGTCATTGATGATGTGTACTCTGAGTCTAGCATAACCCCTGACACTCTTCCTCCGGCCCCTGTCAAACCCGATAGGTACTACAGGGTCCCGGACCCACATCTTTTTCTTTACAAGGCCCATTCTGCTGATCCAGAAACTATTTCCCAGGGCCCTAAAGGGTTGCAGCTGCCACTACTAAAAATCCACTCCCCTCTGAAAGGGAGTCCAGGGCTTTAGAGAGATGGGGTAAAAAAGTGTATACTTCTGCTACTCTTTCTATGAGGGCATTAAATTGTCAATTTCATATGATACAGTACCAAGAGTATTTGTTAGATGAATTGCATAAGAAACTGTCTTCACCTGAACCCCTAGATCGCAAATCACTTCAGGATCTGGTACATAACTCCCAGCAGGTTAGCAACCATTTCTTACAGTGTGGTTATGATGCATTGGAAGCTTCATGTAGGTCAGCTATGACAGGTGCAGTCATACGTAGGCATGCTTGGCTGAAGGAACAATCTCTGCCAGACCATGTTAAAGCTAAGCTTCTGGATGCTCCACTGGAAAAGCAAAAGTTATTTGGCTCCACTGCTCAGGAGGTCTTAAAGAAATTTGAGGAAAAGGCAAAATCTGTACAAACAGTCAAAGATTTTCTACAAGTCCAACCACCAAGATTCAGCAGAAATTGACCTACCAAGAATTGGTCCTTTCCGGACACAGAAAGATTTCAGAGAGGCAAGAACAGGCATGCCAGAGGTAGAGGGCAAGCTAGAGGCTCCTACAGAGGACGTCAATGGCAGCCTCCCAACCAGAGAGGTAGTGCAGGACCTACAACTGCTGCACAAGGACAGACTCAATGACTTTGCTTTGACTCCGCCAACCAGGGCTCAATTAGAAGCACCTTTGGGCGGAAAGCTTTCTTTATTCTCAGAAAATTGGCACAGTATTACAAGAGACAAATGGACACTGCAAATAATAGACAGAGGATACAGGTTCCATTTTCACACATTGCCAAAAAGAAAAGGCATGCCAGACCTGCCACCAAATCAAAGGGCAGAGGCTTTGAAACAAATCTCCAACTTAATGCAAATGAAAGCTATAGAAAAGGTTCCTCTTTCAGAACAAGGCCAAGGATTTTATTCCAGACTATTCCTTGTTCCAAGAAAAGAAAATCAATGGAGGCCTATTCTCGACTTGTCCGCACTGAATACTTATCTCATTGTGCCAAAATTCAAAATGCTGACTCTACAGCAACTCCTTCCCATGCTGGGCAAGGGGTCTTGGCTGGTGACTCTAGACCTCAAGGAGGCATACCTGCATGTCCCTATCAAAGTTGCAGAAGACACCTCAGATTTCTTGCAGGTTCAGAGCATTATCAATTCTCAGCATTGCCCTTTGGCTTATCTACTGCGCCCAGAGTATTCACGAAATGCCTGGCATCAGTAATTGCACACTGCAGACTTCAGGGGATTCAAATATACCCATATCTGGACGACTGCCTTATACAAGCGGACAGCCAACAAACTTTGGTAAAGGACTTGAATTATGCCATCCACCTACTGCAGGCCTTGGGATATACAGTCAACATTCACAAATCAAGACTTGTTCCATCCCAAAGAATAACTTTTCTGGGTGCGGATCTAGACACAACCACCCAAATGGATTTCTCACAGAAGAAAAACAAAAACAACTACCGGATTACTTCAAGAATCTGACAAGACAAACTCAGCTGACTGCAAGGAAAATCCTGCAGGCCCTGGGTTACATGGCATCTTGCATTCTTCTGATTCCACAAGCAAGGCTGCATATGAGGAAACTACAATGGTACCTAAGGAGTTTATGGACTCAGCACAGTCGCAGCTTAGAAACTTTGATCCCACTCATTCCATGCCTCCAAAAGGAATTTCTGTGGTGGGCTCAAGCAAGCCAGTCAAACAGGGGTCTTCCCTTCAGCAAGCCAGTAGCCAGCCAAACCATTGCAACGGACGCTTCAGACCACGGCTGGGGAGCACACATGGAGGGCAGATATATTCAAGGACTATGGTCACAAAAGGAGCTACGCATGCACATAAACCAAAAGGAAATGCTGGCAGTGATACATGCAATCGAGGCCTTCAAACTCTTTCTGCATCAAGGCCACCTGCTAATAAGGACAGACAACACCACAGTTATGTGGTACATAAACAAGCAAGGAGGCACCCATTCCTACCCTCTTTGCAGACTGGCAATGAATCTATGGGAACTTTCCTTGAAACTCAATATAGAGCTGCAATCCCAGTTTGTGCCAGGAAAAGACAATATACTGGCGGACAGCTTAAGCAGAAATATCATGGATGCACACGAATGGATGCTGCACCCAGACATCTTCCTACAGATAACACAATCATGGGGAAGGCCAGACATAGATCTTTTTGCCTGCCCCCACAATCATCAGCTGAAGAAATTCTGCTCAAGGACATACCACCCACAAGCATGGAAAGTGGACGCCCTGTCTTTCAGCTGGAGAACTCTAACAGTGTATGCATTTCCACCTCTTCCATTAATGACCAAGGTCTTACTGAAGATCGGGGACAGAGCAGCTAAAAGTGATTCTGATAGCTCCGGACTGGCCAAGACAGCACTGGTACCCACTGTTAAAGAGCATATCATGCACGAAACCATGGCCTCTTCCTCAATGGCCACTTCTCCTGACACAGCACAATTACAAAACTCTGCATTCCAACCTGAAAACCTTGCAACTAACAGCCTGGAAAATACCTCGACAACTCCTCAGGATAAGCTATCCAAGAGAGTGAAGGATATCATCATGGAAGCTCGCCGGCCTTCCACAAGAAAGGCATATTCAGCAAAATGGAAAAGATTTCACACTTGGAGCACCACAAAGGGCCTAGATACGACAGTGATGAACATGGCACATATCCTGGAATACTTGGCAGAAATGCTCCACAATGGCCTGTCTTACTCTTCCATTAAAATTCATGCTTCAGCAATTTCAGCAGAGTACAATACTGATCCACCTGTCTTTTCTCATCCTCTCCTAAGACAGTTTCTAAGAGGAATTAAAAACATCAATCCTCCAAGGAAACCTCCAGTGCCTACTTGGGACCTTAACTTTGTGTTGGAAAACTAACTCTGCCTCCCTTTGAACCAGCAGCATCTGCAGAACTACAGTTCCTGTCTTGAAGACCGCCTTCCTTCTGGCCATAACCTCAGCAAGAAGAGTATCTGAGTTACAGGCCCTCATGGCAGTACAGCCATTTCTTATTTTTCATCAGGACAGAGTCTCATTGAGAACCAATCCTTCATTTATGCCAAAGGTGGTATCCAGGGTCTCATTAAACCAAGCTATTCACCTGCCTACCTTCTTTCCAAATCCACAAAACAAAGGGGAGAAACGTCTGCACACCCTGGACATACACAGACAGTTGCGCTACTACTTGGACAGAACTAAAAGCTACAGAAAAACTGACCAGCTGTTGGTAGCATATGCTGCTGGTGCACAAGGAAAAGCAATTTCCAAACAGACAATTTCAAAATGGATAGGGAATTGTATTCGTTTTTGTTATTCCTTTCATGGAAAAACTGTGCCAGCTAACATTAGACCTCATTCCACCAGAGCCACAGCCACCTCCACAGCCTTCTTAAGAGGGTGGCTACCAAGGACATTTTAGAAGCTGCTACATGGAGCTCCGTGCATACATTTTCCAAGCATTACAATTTACCTTTATATTTCAGATCCAGAGCAGGCTTTGCTACGGCAGTCCTGCAGGGCATTTTAGCTACACCATCCTTTACATAGATCCTCCACCCCCAGATTGGCTATGGTATTCTACCCATATGTGATGACTGCAGATGCATCCTTGAAGGACATAGTACAGTTTTGTACCTACCATAAATGTAGATGTCCGATAGGTATGCGTCTGCAGTCAGGTTTACCCTCCCTCCTTCCCCTCTTTGGTATTTATTGGGTACTTTTCCCTCTCATAGCTAGCTGGGGTTATCTATTATGGTGTATTTGTTTTATATATATATATATATATATATATATATATATATATATATATATATATATATATATATATATATATATATATATATATATATATATATATATATATATTTCTGTGCATGTTTGGAATTTATTGCATTTCTCCAAATTTAGCCTTCCTTTGAGGGCACCTGGCATCTGGGGCAAGAAACACTGAGGAAGATGGCATCGGCTGACGCTTTTATACCCCAGGCGCTCTGACGTCGGGGAAATGGCGACATCAGCCGACGCCGGACCCAGACTTTGGAATCCGGCCGACCGAAGGGCTGCCTGAGGCAGGACAACCCATATGTGATGACTGCAGATGCATACCTATCGGACATCTACATTTATGGTAGGTACAAAACTGTACTATGTCATGAGTACCCTCCTGAACCAAAGACTTTGGTATACTGGCCAGATGTTGGCACTGCAGGCAGCAACCTCCCTACTGTACTGAATGCTGCAACATGGAAGGGAAGGACATCTAAGGTTATTTAAGTTCTTGCACAACTATTATTTCCCCTTGTGAGATATCGCAAACGGATTCTTCAGTGGCTCTTGGAGTCGCATCGGTAGTTACTGAACCAGCCAATGTCCCATCTTGTATTAATCACCAACTTAAACAAGAGAGACCTGGGTTAGTAGCTTCACTCCAACAAAATTTTGTCAGGCAGATCCTTTGTCCCTCTTCAACCCCAAGCCATAGTGACCACAAACGTGTCCCAGATATGGTGGGGTGGGGGCATTATCTGGTAAAGACGGTCTAGGATATTTGGTCCCAGCTTAGAGGCTAGTTTGCACATCAGTGCGCTAGAGATGAGGTGCAGGACTTCCAAGAAACCCTCCCCTTGGGAATGATTACGATTCAGACAACATGTCAGTAATCTGGTACAGCAACAAACAAGGGGAACCAGATGTTGCCCTCTTTGTCAAGAAGCACTGTTTGTATGGCAATGGGTAATTTCATCCAACCGCTTTCTCATTGCAATTTGTATTCCGGGAGCTCCAACATCATTGCAGACAAGTTGAGCAGGACCATCCTGATGCCTCGCAAGTGGTCTCAGTCCATGGGTGGCGGAGGAGATATTCCTCCACTGGGGCAGCCCTGCTGCGATATCTTTGCATCCTCCCTGAACAACAAGTGCGGCAGTTACTTTGCTTTAATTCTTCCTCCAGGGGAGTCACAGAAAGATGTTGTCCTTCATGATTGCCCCCCCGGTCTGTTGTATGCCATTCCTCTCATATCCCAATTTCTAAAGAAAGCCCAACAGGGTGAAGAACAGAATAATTCTCATTGCCCCATTTTGGTGTTGTCAGGTGTGATTTCCCTTTCTTTGGCCTCCTCTAATTCGGAAACCTTAGGCGCTGGGCCAGATCTGGACCTTTTCTCCCATTTAGAAAGGCTAGTTCATCTGAATCTTCAAAATCTCAAGCTCACTGCCTGGCTTCTCCAGTTCCAGTGATTGCCAGGCATTTTGCTTTCACTTTCCTAGTTCAAAGAATTGTTCTAGCCTCCCACAAGCCTTCGACTAAAAGGTTGTACTTCAGCAAGTGGGAAAAATTTTCAAAATGGGCTTCAGAGACTCCTCTCTCTCCATTTTCAGCACCAATTGATAAGGTTCTGGGGTTTTTAACATTGCTTTTTAAAGCAGGAGCATCTGCCTTGACCAAACAAGTGCATCTAGCTACAATCTCAAATTTTCATAATGGTTTGAATAAAAATGTTAATGTCCTACAAACTTTGTAAACCCTTTCTAAAAGGAACACTTCTGCACCTTGGGTCTTGAATCTGGTACTTCAGTCTGTAATTTGGTTCCCCTTTTGAACCTTCTGCAACTTGCAATCTGAAGTTTTTATTCTGGAAAAATTATTGCTGATGGCTTTATTTCCGCAAAGAGGTTATCTGAAATAGAGGCCTTATCTTGCAAACCTCCATGCCTTATTTTCCATAAAGACGGGGTTTCCTTGTCAACAAATCCTTCTTGTCTAACAAATGTAGTGTCGGAAACAATATCAACCAATCTATTCAACTTCCATTTTTTTACCCCAACCTCTTAAACAAGGATGAATATTGTTTACATTTACTTGATGTGCATAGACAATTGTGTTCTGAAATCAGAAGTTCGGCACAGTTGTTTTTCCTTCTCTTCTGCTGTTATGGAAAAACTTGTTTCTAATGTTACTATATCTAAATGGCTTAAAGACTAACAGCTACCGAGACGTGTCAGCACATTCAACAAGAGCAGTAGCTGCTTTTGCAGTCTTTCATTCCAGAGCTTCTGTTAATATTTGTGCAGCGGCTACCTAGGCATCCCTTCATACCTTTGTTCATTACAAGCTGGATCTGTCTCTAGGGGAGACCTCCCAGGATTTAAATAGCTGAGGACTCGATCCCACAGTCAAGGGTTTTAAGTGAAGATTGACAACATCAGATAGAACATTAAGGTAAGACTATTTCTTTATCTGTGTTGTCGATCTTCATCTATCCTTGACATCCCCACCCTTCTTCTTCCGGACCTTTGGTTTTATGGTGGAAAGGATCTTTTTCCAAAGATCGACTTTCCCTTTTAGGAATACAGATATGGTCTCTGGTCTGTTACTTCCTGTCTGTCACTATTTTATGCAAACCCTGTCTGAGGTATTCCTGCGAGGAGCATTATGGGTAAAGCTTGGCCCAAGAATTTTGGAGTGCAAGCTGGAGTAACGGCTGAGGAACCAGACCCATAGTCAAGGATAAGAGAAGATCAACAACATAGATGGAACATTATGGTAAGACTAAACTTCATGTCACGCTGGTTTGCAAGGATCACATCAGGTAGTGGCTAACCTCTCAATCGGTAACACCTCTCAATCGGTAACATAGCTACTCGCTATGATAACCACGGATGTCTCTCTTCTGGGGTAGGGAGAGGACAGTCCAAGGTTCCTTGTCACATATTGAGGCCAATCTTCACATTAGTGTCTTGGAGATGAGCAGTCTCCCCTAGTCTTGCAGGCTTTTCAGAGCTTCCTCCCCAAGGGTGTGATTTCTGTCCACACAGACATGTCAGTGGTCTGGTACATCAACAGATGAGGAACCTGCTCTTACCCTTGGAAGATGTCTTATTTATGTATTTTATTTTATTTTACATTTGTTTACCGGGATAGTCCAACTGGGTACATGTCCATTTTCAGCGGAGGCCCGGGGAGAAAAGTTCCAATAGACAATAATTACAAACCGAAACAGAAAGTTAGTTACATAGAAAATAGACAAGAGTTATACCCAATGTTTTAGTATTGTTCCCAAAGGGACTGGCAGTTTACTTGGTCGGGCGCACCGAAGTCACATGACTGATACAGTACATAGTTGAGTTAAGGTATTATGCAGATATGATTTCATTTTATAGCTTAATCAGGGTTGGTACATGGACATAACCAGTTCACTTTGAAGTACTGTTTGATGCTTTTTTTTTTTTTTTTTTGAAGAGACTTATGGAGGATTGCAGGGTTATATGGTTTGGTAGAGAATTCCAGGTTTTGCCAACAAAGTTTGCAAACTGGGATTCCACAGCTGAATTATTAGCTTTGTAGGTTTGGACCAATAGTTTGTTGGCAGATCGTAGTGACTTCAAGTTGTTGTATGCCTTTATAATATATGAGTGAGGGGGGTAACTTCAGGGTGGTAAAGAATTTTGTGGGCTGTTAAGAGTTGATTTAGTTGAATTAAGCTGGGAAATTCTAGCCACTCTAGTTTCGGGTTCTGTCAGTGATGGGGTTCTATAGGTGGAGCCAGTGGCGAATCTGGCAATATGGTTATAGCTATGGGAGAGCTTATTCATTTCAGTCGTATTTAGGTTTGAGAGTACAGAAGAGGCATAAATAAGAGTAGAGAGTAGATGTGACCAGGTGATTGCAATTCTAGCCAGTGGGGTTAAAAATAACTTGTTTCTGTACAGAGATCCGAGCTTCTTATTGATGGTCTGTATTGTTTTGTTGACCTGTAGGTCAAATTTAAGATTATGATCTATAATGACCCCTAGAAGCTTTGTGTGGGTATCTGGGGAGATAGTGGTACCAATGTTGGATGTAACGGTGAATGAAAATGGGGTGGATCTACTAGTGGGGGTGAAGAGCAGAGGTTTAGTTTTATTGGGGTTCAGCAGTAGACAATGATTGGAGAGCCAGTTTTCAATAGTGTTAAATGTGTTTTGGGTTAAGATTTGCAGGTCGGATGGGAAGGTGGCTGAGCAGATAATTGGAATCCTCTGCGTATTGAATGCAGGTGGCTTAAGGGATAGCAGTGTGGAGGTTATTGATGAAAATAGAGAAGAGTAGTGGTCCTAGTATGGAGCCTTGAGGGACTCCAAGAGTGAGAGGTAGTTGGCTGGATAATTTGCCCTGCCATAATACTGCCTGTTGTCTGCCATTCAGGTAGGATTGGAACCATTGGATTGTGTGTGTGTTCAGAGAGAGAGAGACTTCAGAGGGAGAATGAGGTTTATTGCGTTGGTAAAGGAAAGAATGGCAGAGGTGGTGCTGTGATGTGGCCTGAAACCATGCTGTGGGAGATGGACAGTAGGTCATTCTGTATAAGGTATTGCATTAGTTGCTTGTGTACACATTTCTGCATTATTTTGGTTAGTGGGGAAAGAATGGCGATTGTCCATAGTAGGATAATTGTGTGGAACTTCTGCCTTTATGGAGTGCGATGACGTAGGATATTTTCCATAGGAAGGGGATAGTACCTTCAGACAAGGTTCAGATACAGACGTGAGTTAAAACCTCTGAAAGGGATTTATTTTATAGAATTCACTTTATATAATTTTAAGTTAGATGCACCAACTAGTATTCTGGTATTTTTCAGTTCAGATGCACCAATTAGTTGAATTTGGGTTTTTGATATAATTTTTCAGTTGAAATACACCAAATTACCCCAAGTGTTATATACAGGTAAGCACCTTACTTTAATGTGTTTCAGTTGTTACTATATCCTGTTAGGTATGCTTAGTCTCACATTTGGTTCCATAAAAATTAAGTAATACTAAGGATTTCATTAGTATATTGTTAGGGACACCTCCAGTGCTGTAGACCCAAGGCTTTAAATAAAATTAAATGCTTCACAATATTAATCTTATACAAGTAGGTTGCTGAGGGGTAGGACAGTTAACCCTCCATATTACAGTTGCAGCAGGGAACCTTTCCTATGTTTCAGGCCTTTCAAGTTGTCTTTGAATTGATTTCTGATAGCAGTGCATATCCTGGGGACATCCCATATGTTAGTAGACAAACTAAGCAGAACAATTCTTTTTTCTTGTACATATCTGATGCACACTTTTTGAATAATGAAAATCTTTAGCCCCAGAGTTGTGTTTTAATTATGGAATGGTACATGTGTGCTTGTTTTTTCCCCAGTGTTTTGCATGGAGATTGTAAAGCGCTGTTTATACTGAGTTTTGGCCTTGTTTTTAGACCGTTCTTGCTGCATGACTGCTTCATTTAGCAACAAGACTCCTATAGTCTACTTTTGCAGTCTGTTTTATCTCAATGTGGACAAGTAGTAACTGGCCTGGCTGCTCATCTTTTTAGGTCTCTGACTTTGACATATCTGTTTTGTACAGATGTCTTTAAAACCTTCTGTATAGCCTAACATCTTTCCCATGAACTTGCTAAAGATCATGTCCTGCTTCCTTGCAAACCACTACAACTTCGTAGCTGCCGACTTTCTAAGTGCTTTTGAATTACTCCTCTCCAGCCTGTTAATGTCTTTTCTCAGCTTTAATCACTGTAAGTCTGTGGCTTTTCATTTCTTTACATTTTATTTACTTCGCGTATGGGCGATCAGGAACTAGGTTTGGTAGCATTTCTACTTTTGGAGTATGATGGTGTGTGTTGCAGATGGTACAGCTGTATACCATTTTCTGTATTTGAGGCGACTTGTCTGGCCAAAGTACCTCTTGCTGTTTCTTTGCACTTTGTCCTATTCCCAAATTGTTTTCTCAGCCAATTGGAAGCTATTTTTCAGGTTTGAATGTAGGCATTGGACAGAAATTTGTTTATTCTCTGAATGAAACACAAGGTTGAATTTCTTTCCTTACTAATGATTTTTAATTATGCCATCCTTTCATTGTAGCATCAACCAGAGACCCGTGTTATTCTCCGTGATCTGGATCTGAGCTGAAGCGTGCTTTTATTCCACTTCAGCTCTACCACTGCTTTAGGAATACTGGAACTGGCTTCCGGTTAGGTGGCGGCAATAATGTTGCCAGTAAAAAAGTGAATCAGTTTACACCCATACTTGCATTTAAGAACTACTGAACCTCTTGAATGACCATCAGTACTGATTTCACTAGCTGATGGTCTGTGATCTGACATTGGATCCAACTAGGCCGCTTTTCCAGATGTAGGCCCTGAATCTGAAGCTCCTCCTTCCTTCCCATGATGCATCACACCGTCTCTAACTCCCCAGATCTCATTTGCCACACTTTGTGTAAAGATGTGGTCCCAGAGTCTCAGGGCTGTTAGTTGCTGGAGATGTTTTATTCAAAAATGTTTTTCTATAAATATATGTTGTGTAGATGTTGTTCGTGTTTCACTGTTGCAGTCATTACATTTGGGTAATCTGCTGGCAGGTTGCCCTCAGTTGGCCTGTTTAACAAAGTCTTGGGTCCTGCGTCGGTTGCTGTCCCTTCTTCCATGACGTCAGGTCGTCAGGGGTATAAAACATGCAGCCGACGCCATTACATCAGTCTTTCTTGCTGTGCGGTGCCTGTAGCAGAAGCAGTTCGCAAGTGCCGGTCGGCTGACACCTGAAATTTTCATTTTCGAGTTTCAGAACCGAACTCTTCAACTAAAAGCTAAGTACCCCATTGGGGAAACTTTTTTTCTTGCTCCTTACCGATGTCGATAAAAGTTATTAATTGCATTACTTGTGGGAAGCAAATACCTCATAAGGATTTTTATTTGTACTGTATTCCTTTCCTAGGCCCTGATCATAACTTACCTTGTTGTCGGTTTTGTGCTAGATTTAATCAACGCACTATTAAATTGCAGTATATTTTTGCTTCTAAATATTTTGGCTCGCGATTTAACTATCCAGAAATGATGTCTGTTGGCAATCCAACTACCAGAATACCTAAAAAAACACAAAGAAAAAGAGACACGCCATTGAGGTCCAAAACTGACTACGCTCCTCCTAAGCCAGTCGCTAGTTCGCCAGTACTCAGTGAGGCACTTTCGCAGCCCCTGATGCCCACTACTTTTGATTCGCAGGCCTCTACTGAGACCCATTTGGAGTCCGGTATGCCGTGAGATGCTTTAAGTATTGAACCTGTGGATGTCTCTACCTTAGATGGGTCCGGAGCCGCTGTGCAGGCACTGGCTTCTGAGGGCGTTTTCAGGCCTAACTATTTGTATATTAAACCAAAGCCATCTTCAAAACTAAAAACTCCTGATGTCCACCACGGCAGTAAAACTTAATAGTAAAATCAAAACTTTAATAAAAAGAATATAACATAAAATGAGCAGTCCTCAGTCTTCCGATAAGCGCTTTCGACAAGCCTTCCTCAGATCGTATAAAAAGGACTGTTCAGCTTTTGTATTTATAAGGCATCACAGCCATTCCTCATTTAGTTCTCTGACATGCCCTTGTTGCAAACCAAAAGGAGGCCATTCAAGTAAACTTGCTAATCATATTTAAGAGCAAACAGATCACCAGGCTTGAATACTATTGTGCCATTAAAACCTGCACTTGAGAATAGAAGGAATATGATTATCAAGTTTACTTGAATGTTGCTTCATTCATATATTGTATTCACATTCATAGCTATTAGTTTTCTCATATACAATGCTATAGTAAAGAGAAGCACTGCCCCTTTAATTACAATGAAGGAAATTATACCTCTCTGCTAGCTGGCCTCCTTTTGGTTTGCAACAAGGGCGTGTCTGAGAACTAAATGAGGAATGGCTGTGATGCCTTATAAATACAAAAGCTGAACAGTCCTTTTTATACTATTCAGGAGGGGGATGGGACCCCCTGATCAGAGTGATTAGGTCTTCGGCCATCTTGAGCATTTGTTTCTTAGGCATGGAGGCCTGTGCTGGAGAATGCTGTATTTGTTTCTTTGATTTTAAAGCTGGCTTAAACTTAGCAGAGGGTTTAATGCTTAACTGAGGTGGTCTGAAAACACCCTCTCAAGCTGCGGGTAGCTCGGCTACTCCGGATCCCTCTGAAGGGTTAGTTTTGGTAGGCTGAATAACTTGTGCGTCCGAAGGCCCAGCCATCTCCACGTGGGAGACAGAGGCGGCCTGTGGTTCTACAGAAGCAGTCAGGGGCTGCGAAGGCGCCTCGCTGAAAACTGGCGACTGGCCTAGAAGAGGCTTCGTTGTCAGTTTTTGGCCTCGGATGCCTATCCTTGTTTTGCGCTTTTTATGTATTCCAGTCATCGGTAGTTCCGACGGCATGCTATAATTGAATTTTCTACCCAAATAATGTCGGGCAAAATCAAACCGACGTTTAATAGTGTGTTTGTTAAACCTAGCACAAAACCGACAACCAGTGACGTCGTGCTCTGGGCCTAGGCATGGGATACAATAAGAATGGAAATCCTTATGAGGTATTTGCTTCCCACAAGAAATACAGTTATTAACTTTTACTGACATTGGTCTGAGGCAAGAAAAAGTTTCCCCAACGGGGTACTTAACTTTGTAGAAGACTTTGGTTCTGGATTCGGAATGAAAATCTCAGGACGGCAGACCGGCACTTGCGAACTGCTTTTGCTTCGGGCACCGCCCAGCAAGAAAGACTGAAGAAAATGGCATTGGCTGCATCTTATATACCCCTGCCGCACTGACGTCAGGGAGGAGGCGACAGCAACCGTCGCCGGACCAAGACTTTGGAACTCAGGCCGACTGGGGAACCGCCTGATGGTAGGATAACCCAAATGTAATGCAAGTGGCCTGCTTTAAAGTGGAGGTATCTTCTGCAAGATTCCCTGATTGGGATATACAGGAAGCCTCTAAGTCTAGAGTTACCAACCAGGCATCTTTGCCTAGCATGGGTAGTAACTGTTGAAGAGTCAGCATCCTGAATTTTGGAATGTCCAGAAATGTGTTTAGAGTGGATAAGTCCAGAATTATTTGTCTTTTCTGGGTACCAGAAAAGTCCTGAATGGAAACCTAGTCCCTTTTCCTCTTCTGGTACAGGTTGAATAGCCCCCCCATGTTCATGAGGGACAGAACTTGTTTCTGGGC
This sequence comes from Protopterus annectens, assembly GCF_019279795.1. NCBI lineage: Eukaryota > Metazoa > Chordata > Ceratodontiformes > Protopteridae > Protopterus > Protopterus annectens. The sequence continues at coordinate 468,015,401 of NC_056738.1, read as the reverse complement.
CTCTACCCACTGATTTGGGGGCAGATCTAGCTGTTTGGGACTGGCAACGTGTGGTAATGAAATCTGTATCCCTGGGATATTATATTTAAAACCCATTTGTCCTGGGTAATAAGTTGCCAGTTTCGTGCATGAAGTGCCAGTTTTCCCCCCAAAGGGGTGGCTAAAAGGTAAGTGCTTGGTGATTGTAGAAGGAAGTCATTGAGTCGGTTTACCATACGGAGGTGCCTTGTTGTTTCCAGATTTGGAGGTGGAAGCACCCCATTGTTTTGTTCTAAAAGATCCTTGTGACTGAAACCTGGAGCCTTTGGAATGTCTGGATTTGACTTGAGTGGCTCTCTAAGGGACTGGAAAGGACCAGTTCTTAGTAGGCCAGTGCCTCCTAAATCTTGGGGGTTGCACTTGTAAGAAATTGTTCACAGTTTGCATAGATTTAGCTTTATCTTCCATCTTTTTTTAACACTTCTTCAGCCTTATCACAGACCCCTTGCTATTCCGCCAATGTTAGATATTGTGAATGATATGTATACTGAATCCAGCCTAAATCCTGATTCCTTACCTCCAGCCCCAGTTAAACCTAACATACTACAGAGTCCTGACTCTCACACATTTCTGTCCAAAAGCCCTGTTGCTGACCCTGAAACTATTTCACAGGGACCCAAAGGGGTTAAGGCCTCATCAGCCAAGAATCCAGTTCCCTCTGACAGAGATGCCAGAGCATTAGATGGGGAAAGAAAGTATATACGTCTGCAACTTTAGCAATGAGAGCCTTCAATTGCCAGTTTCACATGCTAAAATATCAGCAATTTCTACCGTCTCAGTTGAAACAAAAAATGCTTCCAGATTCAGATTCTCCTACTTTTAAAGAAATGCAGGATTCATTGCATGCAGCTGAACAGGTGGGAAAACATACTTTGCAATGTGGTTTTGACTCCTTAGAGGCCTCCTGTAGAGCAGCCGTTACAGGCTCTGTCATTAGAAGACATGCTTGGTTAAAAGAACATACGTTACCAGACCATGTTAAAGCAAAATAATTGGATGCATCTTTGCAGCAGGATGTGTTATTTGGAGTTGAGGCAGAAAAGGTATTAAAGAAAATGGAGGATAAGGCAAAATGTATGCAAACGGTGAAAGATTTCTTACAGGTTCAGCCTCCTAGATTTAGCAGAAATTGGCCAACTAAGAATTGGTCCTTTCCAGTTAGACAGACCTCAAAGGGGCAGATACAGACGCCCAAGAGGTAGAGGTCAACCACAAGGTCCTTACAGGCCTCGACAATGGGTTGCATCAGGCCAGAAAGAAGGGGAAGACAGGCCCCAACCATATAAAAAGCAGCCCCAATGACTTCCCGCTATAGCTGCTAAACAACTCTCTCTTGGCAGCCCCCTTGGGAGGAAAACTGGCACTTTTTTATCACAATTGGCATATGATCACCAAAGACAAATGGGTTCTCAACATTGTATCTCAAGGTTACAGGTTCCACTTTCCCACTCTGCGAAGGTTAAAAGGAATGCCAAATCTGCCACCAAATCAATGGGCAGAGGCTCAAAAACAAATTACAGCACTCATGGATATGAGAGCTATTCAAAAGGTTCCACCACAGGAGCAAGGACAAGGATTTTACTCAAGACTCTTTCTAGTTCCCAGGAAGGACAAAGCCTGGAGGCCCATTCTAGATCTTTCTTCTCTAAACACTTACCTGGATGTTACAAATTTCAAAATGTTGACACTACAGCAGCTTCCCATGCTGGGCAAGAAAGCTTGGCTCGTGACATTGGACTTCAAGGAGGCATACCTGCATGTCCCTATCAGGCAAAACTGCAGAAGATACCTCAGATTCATAGCTGGTTCAATGCATTATCAATTCTCTGCACTGCCCTTTGGCTTATCTACTGTGCACAGAGTCTTCACAAAGTGCCTGGCACCAGTAATTGCATTTTGCAGACAGAAAGGAATTCCAATTTATCCGTACCTGGACGACTGCCTGATTCAAGCAGAGAGCAAGGACATTCTTCTAAAGCATCTGGTGTTTGTAAAAAAGTTAAGTTGCCTGGGGTACACAGTAAATGAAAAGAAATCAAAACTAGTGCCCTCACAAGAGATAATTTTCCTGGGTGCCAGCTTGAACACAACGGCCCAGATGGCTTACCTCACGCCAGACAAGCAAGGACAACTGACTCAATACTTTCAGTTGATGGCAACAAAGACTCATCTCCCTGCAAGAAAAATTCTGCAGGCCTTGGGTTACATGGCATCTTGCATACTATTAATTCCATATGCCAGACTGCATATGAGGAAACTACAATGGTACCTAAACAATGTATGGTCTCAACACTGTCAACGTTTGGAAACAGTTATAACACTAATTCCTTGCCTTCAACAGGAGTTTCAATGGTGGGCTCAAGCTTGTCACCTCAACAAGGAACAGCCTTTTACTCAACCCACAGCCAGGCAAACACTGACAACAGATGCATCTGATTACGCCTGGGGAGCACACATGGCAGGCAACTGTATTCAGGGCAAGTGGCCCGCAGAACAAAGGCATCTTCACATCAATCAAAAAGAGATGCTAGCTGTGCAAAATGCACTTATAGCTTTCAAGGACCTGCTCCATCCAGGACAACTACTACTAAAGACAGACAACACTGCAGTTATGTGGTACATAAACAAGCAAGGGGGCACTCACTCCTACCCCCTCTGCAGGCAAGCCATGACCTTGTGGAACACGGCTCTAAACTATCAAGTTCATCTGCAAGCACAATTCCTGCCAGGAGAGAAAAACACACTGGCAGACGACTTAAGCAGAAACATCATGGATCCCCACGAATGGGAATTGAATCCACAGATATTTAGAATGGTAACACAGAAATGGTGGAGCCCGGACATACATCTGTTTGCATCCGCAATTAACTGCCAGCTACAGAAATTCTGCAGAAGGAGTTACCATCCACAAGCATGGAATGTGGATGCCCTCTCATTCAGCTGGAAAAACCTACAAGTATACGCTTTCCCACCACTACCTCTCCTGCCAAAGGTACTCATAAAAGCCAGGCAAGAAGAGCCAAAGGTGATCCTGATTGCACCAGACTGGCCACGCCAGCACTGGTACCCAATCTAAGAACTTAGCACAAGGACCACCCTGGATTTTGCCTCAAATCCCACATCTGCTGACTCAGCACAACAATCAGATACTACACAGCCAGCTAAAGACCTTAAACCTAGCTGCATGGAAGATTCCTTAGTCAAGCAGGCAATGCCACTCTGCAAAGCTGTTATGGATGTCATTCTAGAGGCCAGAAGGCCTAGTACCAGGAAAGCCTCTTTGGATAAATGGAAGAGATTCTGTGCCTGGAACCAAGCACACAACCTTGACCCTCATGTTCCAAACATTCCTCAGATACTACAATATTTAACTGAGATGCTGGACAAAGGACTCTCCTTCTCATCCATCAAGATCCACGCCTCTGCCATCTCTGCTCATTACAACACGGATCCACCAATTTTCTCTAATCCTTTGCTAAGACAGTACCTCAGAGGGGCTAAAAACGTAAGACCGCCCCGTAGAGCACCTACTCCAACTTGGGATCTCAATTTTGTTTTGGAAAAATTGACTTTACCTCCTTTTGAGCCAGCTAACACAGCAGAATTAAAATATATCTCTTGGAAAACTGCTCTACTCCTGGCAATAACATCAGTACGAAGAGTTTCAGAATTGCAGACACTAATGGCAGTAGAACCTTTCCTCATTTTCCACCAGGACAGGGCGTCTTTAAGAACTAACCCTACGTTTATGCCAAAGGTGGTATCCAGTGTGGCTCTAAACCAAACTATTCATTTGCCAGCCTTTTATCCAAAACCACAGAATAAAGGGGAGAGACTACTGCATTCCTTGGACATTCATAGGCAGTTACGCTTCTACTTGGACAAAACCAAAGCTTTCAGGAAATCTGAGCAATTATTGGTAGCATATGCTGCAGGGGCACATGGAAAAGCCATTTCAAAACAGACTATTTCAAAATGGATAGGATATTGTATACGTTTCTGCTATACACACCATGGGAAACCTGTACCTAGCAGCATTAGATCTCACTCCACTAGGGCAACAGCCACTTCAACTGCTTACCTCAGAGGAGTACCTATGTCTTCTACCCTTTACTACCTATGGGGAGTATTTGCTGGTAGCTGAAAGTTGTTGTGTGCTTATTATTTATGTTTTATTAGCAATTTGAATTGCCTACCTATTTTGGGGGGGCACCTGACATCTGGGGCAAGGAAAAACTGAAGAAAATGGCATCGGCTGCATCTTATATACCCCTGCCGCACTGACGTCAGGGAGGAGGCGACGGCAACCGACGCCGGACCAAGACTTTGGAACTCAGGCCGACTGGGCCTGACTGCAGGATAACCCAAGTGTAATGACTGCAGCAGTGTATACACTCCTAACATCTACATTTATGGTAGGTACAAAACTGTACTTTCTCTGCACTGCCCTTTGGCTTATCTACTGCGCCCAGGGTCTTCACAAAGTGCCTGGCTCCAGTAATTGCATTTTGCAGGCAAAAACATATTCAAATATATCCATACCTGGATGATTAAACATTCTTCTGAAGCATCTGGCGTTTGTAAAAAGGGTCCTAACTTGTCTAGGGTACACCATAAACCAAATCACAACTGGTACCCTCTTAAAAAATTACATTCCTGAGTGCAAGCTTGAATACAGCTGCCCAGATGACTTAACCTTATGCCAGAAAAGCAAATTCAATTGGTGACTTACTTCAAATGGGTGGCCACAAAAACCCTGCTGTCTGCAAGACAAATTCTGCAAGCCTTGGGGTTCATGGTCTACTGCATTCTTCTAATTCCATATGCAAGACTGCATATGAGGAAACTTCAGTGGTACTTAAAAAGTTTATGGAGTCAACATGGTCACAGCCTGGAAACAATGATTCCTATCATACCTTGCCTGCAACTAGAGTTCCTGTGGTGGGCAGGCCTGCCACCAAAACAATGGACAGACATTCACTCCGCCCAAACCCTAACTACAGACGCATCAGGCTGTGCTTGGGGGGGGGGGTTCATCTGGCAGGAAAGTGCATTCAGGGTAAATGGAGCCCAAATCAAATGCACCTCCATATAGATTCATAGGTAGGTACTAGGCTATTGCCCTAGGGCCTATACAAGCCTAGCCAAAAGGGTACCCTGGCTTTCGCCACCCAAGAAAATTATTTTCCTGTGCCCCTGTCAAGCAGAACCACAGAAGTGATCCCGGGGTGAATTTCCTATTACCCATCCAGTCATCAAGATTTTTCTTGAGTGTCAATGAGGAGCTCTGTTTGACATAGGTAGTCTGTTCCAGAGTATGGGAAGTCTCTGGGTCAGGAATCTATCCCTCCAGCATGTTCTGTTTATTGTGGTGACAAGGTGTAGGTCCCTAGAGCGTGTAGTTCGGAGGGATTGGGATCTCTAAGTGGAGCATGTCCAACAGCTCTGGGTTTGACATAGCTTTGTATGTTAGGCAGAGATCGCCTGAGTAGGCGATATGCGACAGAGTAAAGCTGGAGTTTTTGAGACCGTCTTCGAAAGGCATCTGTTTGAGGCCAGTAATCCTCTTTGTGAGGTATTTTTGCAGCCTTTCCAGTTGTTGTAGATGTCTTGAGGTACATACCAAAAGGGGCATTGTACTCTATAATGGGTCTAATGAGTGATGAGTAGAGGGTAACAATGACCTCTTTTTTTTTTCTGGATGAAAAACCTTTTATGATGAGGTGTGCCACGTAGAAAGATTTCCTGACCACTGTGGCAATGTGATTATCAAAGGAGAGACTACTGTCCACCTGTGTACCAAGGTCTCTTATCAAACTTTCGGTGTTAAGTAGACTACCGCTTATGTGGTAGTTCATGGGTACATAGTTTTTGGCATTGAGCTTGAGACCATGTCTTTGACACCAGGCATCTGTCTCAGTGAGGCCTTGTCCACATTGTTAGGAGTTTCGATTATGGCTCCTAGTTTGCAGTCATCTGTGAATTTAGTTAGCCAAAGACCTTCTGTTAGCCTGTACTTCAGAGAAGTAGATACCAAACAGGAGAGGACCCAGGACTGAACCCTGTGGTACTCCACTTGTCACTGGTCTGAAGTCTGATTTGGACTCTGCTACTTTCACGGTGTGGGTTCTGTCAGTAAGCCAGTTGGCAACCCATCTTGTGACATAGGGATTTATACCTAGTTTAGTGAGTTTATCTATAATCCCAGAGTGGGGGATGGTGTTGAACGCCTTGGCAAGATCTAGATAGGCTATGTGAACCACCTTACTCTCGTCTATGGCTTTGGTGACTACTTCAAAGAAGTCTATCAGGTTTAGGAGACATGATCTGCCTTTTACAAACCCAAACTGCGTGGGGTCCGGAGCTTGGAAATCTCCAATGTCTTTGAGTTCCATGATGATACGTTCATGGCCTTGCAGAAGAGGCTCGTCAGGCTAATGGGGCGGTAGTTCCCGGGGTCTGTTGTGGCCCCCCCTTTGTGGAGTGGGATAACTGTCGCGGTGCGCCATTCAATGGGCACAAAGCCTGAGGTGAGGCTATGATTGAACATGGTACTTAGGTGGGGTGCCAGTTCATTTTGTAGTTCATGTAGAAGGTAGCCTGGGATGTTGTCAGGTCCCATGGATGTTGTGTTCTTGGCTTTGGAGGGTGAAGTTTTTACCTGTGCAGCTCCAATCAGAAAGAGATGCTAGCTGTACAGAATGCACTGACAGCCTTCAAGGACTACCTTCATCCAGGACAACTAATGATAAAGACAGACACCACCACAGTTATGTGGTACATAAACAAGCAGGGGGTATACATTCCTACCCCCTTTGCAGACTTGGCCATAGCATTGTGGAACACGGCCTTGACATACCAAATACAACTACAAGCTCAATTCCTGCCAGGTAAGCTAAATACTCTGGCAGGCGAACTAAGCAGAAATCTTATGAACCCACACGAATGGAAACTGGAACCACAAGTTTTCAGCATGTTGACACGCAAATGGGGGGAGTCCAGACATGGATCTTTTTGCCTCACCCCAGAACCATCAGTTGGACAAATTCTGCACAAGAATTCATCACAAAAAAGCATGGAAAGTGGATGCTCTATCAGTCTATGCGTTTCCTCCTCTGCCCTCCAAAATTCTACTAAAAGTCAGACAGGACAAACCAAAAATGATTCTGATTGCTCCAGACTGGCCTCGCCAACACAGGTACCCACTCCTGCGCTAGTCACACCTTCCTCCTTGCCACCTGCCTCAGACACCTTACCTACTGTCTCAGCAGAACTACCAAATTCTGCACACTCAGCTTAAAACTTTGAATCTTGCAGTGTGGCTAATCAACTGATTTCACCCTTGTCATCCCTCAGCAAACCTGTGATGGATGTCATTTTGGAGGCTAGAAGGCCTAGTACTGGAAAATCTTATGCTGACAAATGGAAAAGATTCTGTGCCTGGAACCAATCACAAGGAATAAGCACAGCAATGCCCAATATTCCTCAGATTCTGCAATATTTAACTGAGATGCTTCACAAGGGCCTATCTTTTTCTTCCATAAAAATCCATGCCTCAGCCATTTCAGCTCATTACAACACAGAACCTCCCCTCTTCTCTCATCCTCTGCTAAAGCAGTATCTCAGAGGGGCCAAAACTTTAAGACCTCCTAGGAGAGTGCCAGCTCCTGCATGGGACCTGAATTTTGTTTTGGAAAAACTCACTCTCCCTCCTTTTGAGCCAGCTGCTACTGCGAACCTAAAATTTCTCTCCTGGAAAACATTTTCCTTTTAGCAGTCACTTTCAGCTAGAAGGATTTCAGGATTACAGGCTCTTATGGCAGTGGAGCCTTTCATTATTTTTCATCCGAACAGAGTGGCTCTCAGGACCAATCCATCTTTCATGCCTAAGGGTAATATCCATTGTGGCTCAGACCATTCATCTGCCAACTTTCTTTCCCAATCCACAGAAGGGTGAGCGGATTCTGCATTCATTGGATGTACACAGACAACTTAGATTCTACTTAAACAGGACAAAATCTCTAAGAAAATCTGAACAACTATTGGTGGCATTTGCTGCAGGGGCAGAGGGAAAGGTTATTTCAAAGCAGACCATTTCCAAATGGATAAGCCATTATATTCGTTTCCTCTATATGCACCAGGGTAAACCTATCCCCAAGGGGATCAGATCTCATTCCACCCGGGCTGCATCTACTTCTGCAGCAGAAATTCTAGAAGCTGCTACCTGGAGCTCAGCGCATACGTTCACCAAACATTACCATTTACCTCTCTTCTCTAAATCCATAGCTGGCTTTGCCACTGCTGTCCCACAGGGCCTTATAGCTGCTCCTAATGCTGTATAAATCCATCCTCCCCACCATAGCTTTGGGATTCTACCCAAATGTAATGACTGAAACAGTGAAACAAGAATAATATAGTACAGTTGTGTACACTTACCATAAATGTAGATGTTCGAGTGTATTCACTGTTGCAGTCCTGGTTACCCACCCTCCAGCCCCTTATTTTTCTCTTGTTTGGAGGTATATTTTTTTGTTTCAACTTGTGTGTGTGTGTGTGTGTGTGTGTGTGTGTGTGTGTGTGTGTGTGTGTGTGTGTGTGTGTGTGTATAGATATATATATATATAGGGGTCCCATTCAGTTCACCGACACGCTAGAAGGCCGACACTCTACAGAAGGAGACGAGAAGACAGACGACTCAGATGATCGACAAGGTGGGATCCCGACGGACGAAACACCGACATGGGCAAGGTGTGAGCGCGACTCGGTAAGTGTGCGATAGAGTGAGGGATTTAGTGTTAGGGAGCGGACAGGTAAGTGTGCGATAGTGAGGGACTGTAGTTTTAGGGGCGGGTTAAGTGAGTTAGGGTTAGGGTGCGGGTAGGGTAAGTGTGCGATAGTGACGGACTATATGTTTAAGGGTGGGTTAAGTGAGTTAGGGTTAGGGTGCAGGTAGGGTATGTGCGATAGTGACGGACTGTAGGTTTAGGGTGGGTTAAGTGAGTTAGGGTTAGGTGCGGGTAGGGTAAGTGTGCGGTTGTGTCTGACCTTAGGGTTAGGGTTTGGGTTAAAGTTAGTGCATGTATAGTTATGTGTAATGTGTAGTTTACGTTTTGTGTGTCAGTGTTTTGGGTGTAGGTGTTATGGTGTTCGGTTTTGTGTGTTGTCGGTGTTTTGGGTGTCGGCTTTGTGGCGTGTCGGTGTAGTGAAGTAGATCCATATATAGCTATAGGTATATAGGTATATAGATATATATATATATATATATATAGGTATATAGATATATATATATATATATATAATTTGTTGTTTTTCCTCCCCATTTGGGAGGGCACCTGACATCTAGGGCAAGAAAAACTGATGTAATGGCGTCGGCTGCATGTTTTATACCCCTGACGTCCTGGAAGAAGGGACAGCATCCGACGGAGGACCCAAGACTTTGTTAATCAGGCCGACTGTGGGCAAGCTGCCAGTAGATTACCCAAATGTAATGACTGCAACTGTGAATAGACTCTAACATCTACATTTATGGTAAGTGTACACAACTGTACTTTTTCTATTTTTCCTCCCCTCCCTTGCATTGGATCTCAAGGGCATTGTCGACGTTTAGATTTCACTCCTTTCATTGTTTTTTTAAGTGTCTTAGAGTTGTTCTGTAAATATATTGTCATTATTGTGGTTGTTTTCATGGTGTTTCTGCTATTCGGTTCAACCTTTAACAATGGCTGACAAACCTACAAGATTCAACTGATGCACTTGTTGTGGGCATAAGATCCCAAATTCTGATGCCCACAAGAAGTGCATCTATTGCTTAGGACCAGGGCATTTGGACACTTACTGCCTGGTGTGTGGCCTTTAACCCTCTGCCTTAGCTGACTGCTGAAATAAATTAATATTGAAAGGCCTTTTGCCTGCATCCTCTTCTCAGGGGCTCAATCCCCCCTCTAACATGCTGGCTGCAAAAGAACCCTTTCTATTTCTTCAAAGGAGTTTTACATACAAATATTTCAAGCACATGCATTAATGCCCTTCTGGTTTGCCAATCTACCAAAACACTTGTTTCCAAAATAAGTGTCAGGCTGTTTTTTAAAAATATCTAAACTAGTGCTTCTTTAATGTAATTTGGTAGTCTGTTCCGTGCATCAGCTACTCAGAGAACCAGTTAGTACACTTCTCATTCTTATAGAAACTTCTATATAGATTGTCTAAGATTCTCTAGTACTTTTTGATAACCCCAAACATTCCCAGAGATAGTTGTTTATAAGTGCCCTATATACTCGTACAGTGTCTCTTACAGACCTCTAAAAGTTCAGATATTTTAATCTTTCATAATAACTTAAATTTTCACATCAGTGGATGCCCTTTGTATATTTTTGTTGTACTATTACCAGTTTATTCATGCTTGTTTTCTTATAGGGTTTCCATATTGTTGTTCCGTACTCAGTTTGAGTCTAATGTAACTAACAGACAATGACTTCATCATTTTTGATTTCCTAGACTTTATACATCTTTTTATACAACCTATAGTTCTGTAACTATCATTACCAATTCAAAACTCATAGCTGAATCTACCCTTATACCCAGATCCTTAAATGAGTCTACAGTTTCAATCATTGTGTGCTGTATTAAATATTCACCTTTCAGTTTGTCTCCTTCACCTTTCATTTTATGTCTCCCAAATCTCATATGCTTCGTTTTTTATGCATTTATCTGCATTATTCTCCTGTGCCCAGATGGTCAGTTTAGTCAAGTTATTTTGTAGACATGCCTTATCTGTAACGTATGTAATCAGTTTACCCAATTTCAGATTGTCTGCATATAGACAGTAGAACACTTCAGATGAAAAAGTTATGTCTGGATGATGCAGTCTAAATAAGTACCTAGGACAGAGCCCTGTGGGACACCTTGACTGTAACCAACGATTTCACGTGTCCACTTGCTGTATGATACTTGCCGTGTCTTATTTGTAAGCCATGCAGCTATCCATCTTATCAAGAGTACATCAATACCTAGTTGTACTAATTTATCGATCAGTGTTTTGTGTATGACCCTGTCAAATGCTAAAGTTAAATCTATATAAATTGCATCACAGCACAATTTTTCATTCATAGCTGCTGTCGGTGGCAATAGATCTGTTTTCAATGTATGCATTCTGATGTATGGTTTTAAGTCCCAGTCTTCAGAGCCAAGCCAAAAAAAGGTCCAGGCACTCTGATCAGACTACCAAAACCAGTCAAACTTCATCAGATAGTACAAGCTTTGAACAAAAAGCGCTTCATGGTAATGTAATAGTGTTTGCAGCTTTCAACTACGATTGCCACAATTGTTATTGGTTTTGGAAGTTTTATTTGTTTGTCTTGCAACTCTGATCAAACTACCTTGGATCCTTGTGCAACCAGAAAAGCATCTTATCCTAAAGAATCTTCAGATCCTAGTGCCAAAACACCTTCATTGGATCCTATTGCTTTGGCCCCAAGCAGATCTAAGCCAGTCTTGGATCCTAGGGCCTCTGATCAGGAACCAGCCCTTGTTTCCAGTTCTGCTACTCCAGGAACAGCTTCTTTGAATCCAAAACCCTCTGATTCTGCTACTAGGACTCCTCTACTAGCCTTCCAGATAGAACCAGTCTCCCCAGCTCTTACAGCAGAAGTCTTTCAGACGCCAAGAAAATCTAGGCATGCTTCAGCATTCTGCTCGAGGTCTTCCGAAGTTCCACTGAGGTCAGTATGGACAGGGTGATGTGGAAGTTCTTCAGGGCGAAGATCAAGATGGGGGGGGGGGTTCTGCCATCTCCATTCCATCTAGGATCCACGAGTGCTCCATCTCCTAATTTGTAGACTCTTTTCTGGTCTGTCCCTCGGTTTTGGAAACTCAAGACCCTGGTTGACAGAGTCATGGTCTGATCCAAGGAAGCTCCCTTCCTCTACTCCCAACTACATCCCTGACTAGTCCTGCTTCCTTTTTGTCTGATCAGAGGGGGTCCTGGATCAGAGAAGTCAGCATAAGACTCTGGGGGGGTTGTTTTTACCTCCAACCTTGTCATATCTGTTGCTTCCCTTGGAGCTTCAGCCCTCAACAGCTTGGGTCCCGTTTTGTAGGGAGGCCTTGGATCTGTGGCTGGCTCAGCTCTCTCTTCTTCAGTAACTTCGGCTCCAAGGGAAAGTGAGAGGGATTCCTCTGGTCCAGCAGCCTTCCAGGATGCAGAATGTGCTTTCTCCAGGATTAGAGAAACGTCTCCTCACTCCCAGGGTCTGCACTGCCATTCATCGGATCTGAGCACTGAACCCGTCACGCCTGCCATAGGTCAGCCTGCCCTGAGGAGCCTTCAGATACCCCCCTTTCTTCGATACCTGCATGAAACACACCATGGAGGAGGTCCCTTGGATGAAGTGCAAAAAGAGGCACATAGATTCCCCTATGGAGTCTCTCATGGAGGACACTGAGTGAGAAGGCTCCCCCGTATCACCACGTGATGATGTCTCCTTTGGAAACATCTGAAACTCCTAAGGCAAAAAGGTGGCTGGTCCTCCCAACCTCCTCCTGCTGAGGAATTGGTGCTCCTGGAGGCTTTCAATGTGGGCCCATCTACGTCCTGGTTGTCTTCACCCAGCTGATGCCCTTGATAGATTTAGTCTCCCACCGGGACTGGAAGGAACTGGACAACGTCGATCCTATCCCCCAACTGCCCTGATAGGGTCCGATCATCCACATTGGAGCAAAGGTGTTCCAGTAAGTGCTATTGTTGCAGCAGCCACTGCAAAGGAGCTGGACGAACAAAGTTCCGCTGTCCAGCCAAACAAGGTGTCTTGGGCAATGGACAGACATGAAAATGTATTTACCCTCTGCTACCTTCGCAGTGAGATTGTTAAACTATTTGGCACACGTCACTTGTTTGCAGAGAGATCTGGTCAAGGAGCTAACCAACTCTTTTGCAGAGACCATGTCGGAGGAAGACTTGAAGAAAGTTTCTCCCCATCTGGCTACTTTTTCCTCCCTTGCAAATTCCTCAGAGGTTGATTTCACACATGGCAGAAGGCACCTGTTGAGCAGCCGGTGCAGGCTTAGTCATTAGGCAACAGGCCTGAATGCTGCTTTGTGACTTCGCAGAGCCCTTCAAGGCATCATTCATAAATGCCCCTATGACTGTTCCTCTTTGTTTGGAACGTCTGTGAAAGACGCACTAACCCACAGTGAGCAAGAAGGGAAGATCTTGTCTGCTGTTGGAATCGAGATGTTCATCATGTTACCCTGCTGCAGTCATCACACTTGGGTTATCCTGTTGTCAGGCGGTCCCACAGTCTGCCGGAATTCCAAAGTTTTGGTTCGGCGTCGGTTGCTGTCGCCTCTTCCCTGGCGTCAGTGCGCCAGGGGGTATATATAATGCAACTGACGCTGTTTTCTTCAGTCTTTCTTGCCGCACAGTGCCCGAAGCAGAAGCAGTTCGCAAGTGCCGGTCGGCCGACTCCTGAGATTTTCGAATTTGAATTTCAGACCGAAGTCTTCTATAAAGCTAAGTACCCCGTTGGGGAAACTTTTCTTGCCTCAGACCGATGTCAGAAAAAGTTAACAATTGTATTTCTTGTGGGAAGGAAATACCTCAAGGATTTTCATTCTTATTGCATACCTTGCCTAGGCCCAGACCACGATGTCACTACTTGTCGTTTTTGTGCTAGGTTTAATAAGCGTACTATTAAAAGACGCTTTGATTTCGCATGACACTAATTCGGTAGGAAATTTAACTACACCATGCCGTCGGAGCAACAGACTACCGGCGTGCACAAAAAACGCAAGGATAAGGACAGACAGCCCAGGCCTAAGCCAGATTCCGAGGCCTCGGCTGGTCCGGTCTCCGGTCCTCAGTGAGGCTCCGATGCAGCCCCTGACTACCGCAGATCTGGAACCCAAGTCCGCTACCGAAATTTTGGTGGAATGCACCAGGCCGACGCAGCCATTTAGTTCAGGCCCTTCCGATGACATTGCTGCAAAAGACGGTGCTTCAGAAACGCCATTGGTTTCTGAAGGCGTTTTCAGACCGACTACTCTCACCATTAAAACGTTTTCTAAGACGAAGACTCCTCCTAAATCTAAAAGGACTGCACTTCAGTCTCCTGTTCAAGGCCCCATGCCTAAGAAACAGATGCTCAAAATGGCTGAAGATTTGATTTCTTTAATCAGGGGTTCCCAGTCCCCTCCTGACAGAACGCCTAGACAAGAGGAAGATTATGCATCCTCTGAACAAGTGTCCATTTCTTCAGACTCCTCTGAGGACCAAGATTACTCCTTCTCCCCTTATGAAGATTCTGATGCTGAGGACTCTATTCCCTCAGCTTCTCCTCCTGAAGACTACTCCTTTTGTGGAAACTTTACACACTATGAGGGAACATTTTCACTGGGAAGGTCAGGACTACTGTGACTCGAAGAAAAGGCTCAGTTTCTTTTACTCCCCCAACACAGACCACTTGCCATCCCACCAGTTTTGGACATTGTGGATGATGTTTACTTAGAATCCAGTTTGAACCCAGACTCTCTACCTCCTGCTAAGCCTGACAGATACTATAGAGTGCCTGATTCCCACAAATGTCTTTACAAAAGCCCTGTAGCTGACCCATAGACTATCTCCCAGGGTCCCAAGGGGGCTAAGGCTTCTATGGCTAAAAACCCTGTACCTTCTGAGAGGGATTCCAGAGCACTAGACAGGTGGGGGGAAAAGGTTTACACCTCAGCCACACTAGCTATGAGGGCACTGAATTGCCAATTTATCATGCTTAAGTATCAGCAATTCCTAATCTCTCAGTTAAAGCAAAGAGTAACCACTCTCCCTCAACAATCTGAATTGAAAGAAGTACAGGATTTGTTGCACGCCACTGAACAGGTGGGCAAACATACCTTACAATGTGGGTTTGATTCTTTGGAGGCCTCCTGCAGAGCAGCTGTCACTGGGTCTGTTATACGTAGGCATGCTTTGTTAAAGGAACAAGCTCTGCCTGATCATGTTAAAGCAAAACTTCTAGATGCTCCCTTACAGCAGGATGTTCTGTTTGGAGTTAAAGCAGAAGAAGTCTTAAAGAAAATGGAGGATAAGACAAAATCTATGCAGACAGGCAAAGATTTCCTACAGGTACAACCTCCTCGCTTCAGCAGAAACTGGCCAACAAAAAATTGGTCATTTCCAGCTACTGACAGACCACAGAGGGGTACGTACAGACGTCCAAGGGGCAGAGGACAACCACAAGCCCAGTATAAACCTCGCCAATGGGGCACTACAAAACAGAAGGGAGGAGAAGACAGGTCCCAATCCACCAGAAGGCAAACTCGGTGACTTGCACCTCATCTGGCCAAGCAATACTCTCTTGGCAGCACCCTTGGGGGGAAAACTCGCACTTTTTGCAGACAACTGGCACATTGTCACAAAGGACAAATGGGTCCTAGACATAATTTTACGAGGATACAGATTCCATTTTCACACCTTGCCAATGAAAAGAGGAATGCCAAACCTGCCACAAAATCAATGGGCAGAGGCACAGAAGCAAATTACAGCTCATGGACATGAGAGCCATTCAGCTGGTACCTACTCGAGAGCAAGGCCAAGGATTTTACTCAAGACTCTTTCTAGTGCCCAGAAAGGACAATGCCTGGAGACCAATTCTGGACCTTTCAATTCTAAACACTTACAAGTACCCAAATTCAAGATGCTAACACTACAGCAGCTTCTTCCCATGTTGGGCAAGGAAGCATGGCTAGTAACGTTGGACCTCAAGGAGGCATACCTGCATGTCCCTGTCGGACAAAGTTGCAGAAGATACCTCCGTTTCATTGCAGGTTCAACCCATTTCCAATTGCCTGCACTGCCCTTTGGCTTATCTACTGCGACCAGAGTCTTCATAAAATGCCTGGCACCAGTAATTGCATACTGCAGACAAAGAGGAATCCAAATATACCCATACCTGGACGACTGCTTCATCCAAGCAGAAAGCAAAGACATTTTCTTACATCATCTGGCCTTTAACGCATATACTAAACTGCCTGGGGTACACAGTAAACGAAAAGAAGTCAAAACTAGTACCCTCACAAAAAAATGACATTCCTGGGTGCCAGCTTGAATACAACTGCCCAGAAGGCTTATCTTACGCCAGACAAGCAACTACAACTGACTCAATATTTCAAGACAATGGCAACAAAGACCCAATTAAATGCAAGAAAAATTCTGCAGGCCTTGGGCTTCATGGCATCTTGCATACTAATAATACCATTTGCAAAGCTGCATATGAGGAAATTTCAGTGTTACCTAAAAAGCGTATGGTCTCAACACAGCCACAGCTTGGACACAATGATCTCTCTCATTCCCTGCCTACAACAAGAATTTCTGTGGTGGTCACAGGCATGTCACCTCAACAAGGGTCAGCCTTTCACCTTGCCCCCAGCCAAGCAAACTATCACAACAGATGCTTCAGATTACGCCTGGGAAGCACACATGGCAGGACAGTGCGTTCAAGGCGTATGGACTGCAGATCAAAGGAATCTGCACATAAATCAAAAAGAGATGCTAGCTGTACAGAAAGCTCTGACAGCCTTCAAGGATCTATTACATCCAGGACAACTTGCAATAAAGACGGACAACACCACAGTAATGTGGTACATAAACAAACAAGGGGGTACACATTCCTACCCTCTATGCAGGCAAGCAATGATCTTATGGAACACAGCTCTGGCTTACCAAGTTCAGTTACAAGCTCAATTCCTGCCAGGACAGAAGAACACATTGGCAGACGACCTCAGCAGAAACATCAAGGATCCCCACGAGTGGAAACTAGACCCACAAATATTTGCAATGATAACTCAAAAAAATGGGGCCTTCCAGACATAGACCTGTTTGCCAGTCCTCAAAACTATCAACTAACAAAATTTTGTACAAGGACACTTCACCATCAAGCTTGGAAAGTGGATGCACTCTCTTTCAGTTGGAAAAACCTGACAGTATATGCCTTTCCTCCATTGCCTCTCCTCACAAAGATACTTCTGAAAGTCAAAAAGGAGAGACCACGACTGATTCTCATAGCCCCAGACTGGCCACGCCAGCACTGGTACCCGCTGTTGAGGAATATGGCCCACAGCCCACCATGGATATTGCCACAAATTCCCCATTTGCTCACACAACAAAACAATCAGATTCTTCACAGCCAGCTCAAAACTTTAAATCTGGCTGCATGGCATATCAACTCAACATCCAGCCAGCTCCTCTTTCCCAAGCGGTTCTGGATGTTATTCTGGAAGCCAGGAGGCCAAGCACCAGGAAGGCTTATTCGGACAAATGGAAAAGGTTTTGTGCCTGGAACCAAGCTAAAGGCCAAGACACAATTCAGCCTTACATGCCTCACATTCCACAGTATTTAACTGAGATGTTGCACAAAGGACTTTCTTTTTCCTCCATTAAAATCCATGCTTCAGCTATTTCAGCCCACTACAACACGGATCCACCTTTATTTTCGGATCCTCTTCTAAGGCAGTTACTCAGAGGGGCAAAAAACATTAGACCACCCAGGAGAGCTCCTACACCAACATGGGACCTCAATTTTGTTCTGGAAAAACTAACGCTACCTCCCTTTGAACCAGCTTTCTCTGCAGATCTTCAGTTCTTATCATGGAAGACTGCCCTGCTGCTAGCAATAACTTCAACTAGAAGAGTCTCAGAGCTAGAGGCACCAATGGCAGTGGAACCTTTCCTCATTTTTCATCAAGACAGAGTTTCTCTACGAACTAATCCTTCCTTCCTTTATGCCTAAGGTGGTTTCCAGTGTGGCTTTAAATCCAACCATCCACTTACCCACCTTCTTCCCAAACCCACAGAACAAAGGTGAGAGACTCCTGCATTCCTTGGACATTCACAGGCAACTTCGTTACTACTTGGGCAAAACTAAGGCTTTCAGAAAATCTGTCCAGCTTTTTGTATCCTATGCTACAGCTTCTCAAGGGAAGGCTATATCAAAGCAAACCATTTCTAAATGGATTGCATAAGTTTCTGCTATACCCATCATGGAAAACCAGTTCCAGCTACCATTAGGTCCCACTCTACCAAGGCAACAGCTACTTCTACAGCCTTTCTCAGGGGGGTTCCAACCAAGGAGATTTTAGAAGCTGCAACTTGGAGTTCAGTCCACACCTTTACGAAAGACTAGGGTGGGCTTTGCCACTGCAGTTCTGCAGGGCCTTATAGCCTCCACTAACCATCTATGATGCTTCTTCCCATCCTTAGCTTTGGGATTCAACCCAAGTGTGATCACTGCAGCAGGGTAACACGATGAACATAGTACAGTTTTGTACCTACCATAAATGTAGATGTTCGAGTGTTCACCTTGCTGCAGTCCAAGTTACCCTCCCTCCATCCCCTCTGATCTACTGGCTAAATCTCTTCAATACCTTTTTGCTTATAGCTGAAGGGATTTTGTGTTTGTGCAGAGGTTACTCCATTTGGTACTAATTACTGACCACCTTTTTGGGGGCACCTGACATCTGGGGCAAGAAAAACTGAAGAAAATGGCGTTGGTTGCATTATATATACCCCTGGCGCACTGACGTCAGGGAAGAGGCGACAGCAACCGACGCCGGACCAAGACTTTGGAATTCTGGCCTACTGCGGGACCGCCTGACGACAGGATAACCCAAGTGTGATGACTGCAGCAGGGTGAACACTAACATCTACATTTATGGTAGGTACAAAACTGTACTTTTTCTACCCCTCAGAGGAATTTCTCAAGGAATCTGCAAGGAGGGAAGAAAACCTGGTTCAGAAAGCATCAAGGAGCTTTCCAGGACCTGCACGGGGACAACTCTAGAGACAGATAAGGAGGTTTTAAAGGCAGACGCCATCCTAGAGGCAGAGGGAGTTCAGAGTCAGGGTTTCAGGAAGGCCTTTCCCGATTCAGCACTCTTAATGTTGAAGGCACTGTCTCTGTTCTACTCTGGAGGTTGGGAAGGGGGTCGTCTATCTTTCAACTAGATGCCTCGACAAACCATAACAAACAACACCTGGGTGCTAAACATTATATCCAGAGGCTGTTACATTCCCTTTTCCCTTCTTCCTCCAGGTCCTAGGAGGAAACTCCCCGACATACCACCCATTCACAGGGAATACACTATTCAAGAAGTCGCAAAACTTCTACAAAAGAGTCCTCCATGAGGGCCTGACTGAACTAAGAGGATCCAGAACTTATGCTCACTCACTTTTTAATGCCAAAGAAGACAGGGGACCTGAGACCTATATTAGACCTCAGCAGTCTGAATCGGTTCGTCAAGAAGTCAGAGTTGGAACGGTTACGATTCAGTCCATTCTGCCATTTCTGTTCAAGGATGGTTGGATGTGCTCTGTGGATCTTCAGGACGCGTACTATCATATCAAAATAGACAGACACTCCAGAAGGCACTTGCGCTTTTGGCTGGGAGCCAATCACTACCAGTTCAGAGCATTGCCCTTTTGAACTCACCACAACCCCCTAGGTGTTTACCAAGTGCTTGGCAGTGGTAGCAGCTCACCTGAGGCCAAAAGGATTCCTGGTGTTTCCCTGTCTAGATGGTTGCTTCTCACTGCACCAACAAGCCATTGAATGCCTCAGTCCAGAAACTGTCTAGTAATGATCTTCAAACATCTGGGCATATGATAAATCTGGCAGAATCAAACTTAATTACTGCGCAGAACCTAGAATTCATAGGGACACAGCTGAACACAACTAGTGGCTTCCTTACCAAGGCATCGTATAATGTCTCAAGACAGTGAGTCTAGGACTTATTAGATATACCTTCTCCACCAGCAAAATTTAAAACATCAGGCTCTGGGTTCAGGCAGCTGTAATTGTTCTTCTCCCATTAGCGAGGTTCTTTATCAGAGTACTTCAGTGGACAATAGTAGTTCAGTGGTCTGTTCTCTACCAAACACCTTCAGTTCACATAAAACGGTCGTCAGTCAGCAGTAATCCTCCACAGTGGGTGGATGCAATCAGACGACCTGTTTCTAGGCAGGCCTTTTTTCTCTCCCCACCCTGATAGCCACAGTGACCGCAGATGCTTCCCGGGGGGGGGGTATTATCAAGAAATGATGGTCCAAGGCATGTGGTCTTCCAATCAAGACCAATCTGCATATTAGTGCTCTAGAGATGAGAGCAGTTTTAATATTGCAAGCCTTTCAAGACATTTTCCCTCTTGGGATGATTGCAGTTCATACAGAGAACATGTCAGTAATCTGGTACATCAATCTCAAGGAGGAACCTGTTCATGCCCCTTGTGTGAGGAGTCCATGAGAATTTGGGAATGGGCGACATCTTCAGACCACTTTCTAGTTGCAACGCACATATTCTGGGGAAAACCAACAATCAGCAGATCTATTCTGACTACTCATGAGTGGTCCCTTAGTCAGTAGCTAACAAGGTATCTGATGTTAATCTTTGTTTATTCCTTACTCTTGGGATTCGGTTCCAACCTCGGAACTGAGCCAGCCTTTTTTCAAGCTTGCGTTAGCCACAAACCTCTCGAGCTAAGATTTTACCCATCATGCCCTTCTTCCTGTTACCTCAGATCTTATTTGCCACGTTGCTGTTCAGTCGCAGTTTGCATTTCATTCTTCCTAGTTTTTTTTGATATTTTTGAGGGTTTTTTTCTCATAGAAGTCTTAGTTTTTCGACTTTATTAAGTCGTATCTTCTTATTCTTTATTACTTGTACCTTTTTGGTATCTTCTACTACCTTTGTTGGTAGTCTTTCCTCGCTCTCCCTTGGGCCTTGCTACAGTGTGTGTGTCTGGTTTTTGAATATTTTGTGGATATAATGTCTGAGAAGAAAGAGAGTCCGGACTTTGAGGTGCTCAGAGTGTGGACACAAACTGCCTCACTCTGACATGCATGACTTGTGTGTTTACTGTTTGGGTGTGCCTCATCTCGCAGTGAAGCCGCCCTGTCAGACTTGCAAAAGTTTTTCTGCCAGGACTTTGAACGAACGTAAAAATAAACTCGTACTTTCTGCGAGGCTATTTCTGGGTTGCAGGAATCTTACAACATAAAAGGTCTAAGTGTCTTCCATCGTCTCCCTCTGGAGACCCTAAGGAATTGAAACATAAAAAGGCTAAATTGTCAGTAGTCTGTGCCAGTGGCTGCTTTGGAACCGACTCACTTAACTCTGTCTCCTATTATGTCTGCTTGTCCCTCTACACCATTGCTTTCGATGCAGACATCAGTCTTCATGGTGCAGACTACTATGGTACAGACTAGTTCAGTGCAGATGTCCCCGGCACCGATTTGTATATCGGCGCAGTCATATTTAGCACTGACTGAAGTCTCGGTGCAAACTCCTTCGGCACCGTCCAGTTTCTCGGCGCAGACCCCCTCGGCTCAGACATTTTTTTCAGAGCCAATCCCCCTCAGCACCAACAGTTTTCTTGGCGCAGACCCCCTCGGCACCAACATTTTTCTCGGCGTAGACCCCCTCGGCACTAACAATTCCTTCGGTGCGGGTCTTTTCGGCATAGATGGTTTCAATGCAGACAACTCCAATTTTGACTACACCATTCTCTGTACAGGAATCTTCCGCACCGTTGATTTTGGTGCATATCGCTTCTGCGCCAGCTTCAATGGCACAGACTATGCAAACACCGCCAGTTTTGGTGCAGACATTACCTATGCAGGCACCTTTTTCTCAGTGGTCGTGCTGGCCCTTTTTTGGACAAGCCTGAATCACCTGCAGGGCTTTCAATGAGGTATACCAGAAGCCTTTCTGAACATGATGTGGTGCATCTTAAAGACCAACTGCTTTTGGCCAGAGGAACTCCTGCCCCTTCAAAAGTGTCTCTCCCCTCTGGAGTTGATCACCCTTGTCCACAGACTCCGACCTCTGTAGAGGTTTTGAGGCATCCCTCCTCGGGCGGGCAGCCCTTCCAGGCCTGCCGTTTTTGTGCTAGGTTTAACAAACACAATATTAAGCGCCGGGTGGAGTTTGCCCTTCATTATTTTGGCAAAAAAATTAATTATATCATGTCGTCGGATACACAGACGCCAGTTTTAGGCAAAAGACGCAAAGACAAGGACTGACATCCGAGGTCTGCGCCGAGTACTGAAACCACGCTTAGGCCGACTACCAGTTCTCTGGTTCTCAGCGAGGTGCCTACGCAGCCCCTGACTACCGATGAAGCTATTTTACCGGTGTCTTCAGTACCCGAGGTCGCAGACTCCTCAGTCTCCATTCCCACGGCAGATACCAACGCCACTCTTGGCGGGGAAACTGAAAATTTAGTGAGCCCTGCCATTTCTGAAGGCGTCTTCAGGCCTACCACCTTCTCTATTAAATCCTTCACTAAATCTAAAGCTGCTATCAAAACTAAAAAACAAGGTCCTCAGACCTCCTCTCAAGGCCCCATGCCTAAAAAACAGATGCTTAAAATGGCTGAGGATTTGATAACTCTCATCAGGGGTTCTCAACCCCCCCCCCCTCTGACAAAAGACCCAGATTGGAGGAAGACTACCCTTCCTCCGACCAGGCTTCTATTACCTCAGACCATTCTGAGGACCAGGATTATGCCTATTCCCCTTTTGAAGACTCTGATGCTGAGGAGTCTATTCCCTCGGTCTCCCCCCCTGAGGACTACTCTTTTGGGGAAACCCTGCATACATTGAGGGAGCACTTCCACTAGGAAGGCCAAGATTACTCAGATTCCAAGAAAAGGCTCAGGGAATTTCTACTGCTCCCCCAGCATAGGCCCCTGGCTATCCCTCCTGTTTTAGATATTTTGGATGATGTGTACGCAGAAGCCAGTCTTAATCCAAATTCTTTACCTCCAGCCCATGTTAAACCAGACAGGTATTACCGGGTTCCTGATTCTCACCAGTTCTTTTATAAAAGCCATACTGCTGACCCAGAAACAATCTCTCAGGGTCCCAAGGGGATAAAGGCCTCTACTGCTAAAAACCCTGTACATTCAGAGAGAGATTCTAGAGCATTAGAAAGGTGGGGAAAAAAGGTGTATACATCAGCCACTTTAACCATGAGGGCATTAAACTGTCAATTTCATATGTTAAAGTACCAACAGTTTTTGTTATCTCAGCTGAAAAGCAAAATGACACAAACAGAACAACCAGATTTGAAAGAGTTGCAGGATTTGTTGCATGGAGCAGAGCAAGTGGGTAAACATACCTTGCAGTGTGGTTTTGATGCTTTAGAGGTCTCGTGTAGAGCTGCTGTCACAGGGTCTGTCATACATAGACATGCTTGGCTCAAAGAGCAATCCTTACCAGATCATGTCAAAGCAAAGCTATTAGATGCACCACTTCAAAAAGATGTATTGTTCGGTGTTAAAGCTGAGGAGGTACTAAAGAAAATGGAGGAAAAAGCAAAATATATGCAAACAGATTTCTTGCAGGTGCAACCTCCACGCTTCAGCAGAAACTGGCCTTCAAAAAATTGGTCCTTTCCAGTCACGGACAGATCTCAAAGGGGCAGATACAGACGCCCAAGGGGTAGAGGACAACTTCAAGGATCTTACAGAGCTAGACAGTGGCAAGCACCAACCCCAAGAGGTGGAGAAGATAGACCACAGTCATTTAGAAAACAGACACAATGACTTCCCCCTATGCCTGCCAAACAAAGCTATAATGGCAGCACCTTTGGGTGGAAACTGGCATTATTTTCAAAAAACTGGCACATTGTTACAACAGACAAATGGATTCTGGACATTATAGACAGAGGCTATAAGTTCCACTTTCACACCCTTCCAAAAATGAGAGGCTTGCCAAACCTGCCACAAAATCAATGGGCAGAGGCACAAAGACAAATTTCCGCTCTCATGGATATGAAAGCAATTCAAGAGGTACCTGCAAAAGAACAAGGTCAAGGTTTTTATTCCAGACTATTTCTGGTACCAAGGAAGGACAAAGATTGGAGACCCATCTTAGACCTATCCATCCTAAACACATATCTACAGGTACCAAAATTCAAGATGCTCACATTACAGCAGCTTCTTCCCATGCTGGGCAAGGAGTCTTGGCTGGTAACGGACATCAAGGAGGCATACCTGCATGTCCCTAGCAGACAAGATTGCAGAAGATACCTCAGATTTCTTGCAGGTTCAACCCACTACCAATTCTCTGCACTGCCCTTTGGCTTATCTACTGCGCCCAGAGTGTTTACGAAATGCCTGGCATCAGTAATTGCCTTCTGCAGACAACAAGGAATACAAATATACCCATTTCTGGTTGACTGCCTGATCCAAGCGGACAGCAAGGACATTCTATTGCAGCATCTGGCGTTTGTAATAAAACTGTTAAACTACCTGGGATACACAGTGAACAAAAACAAATCAAAACTAATACCTTCTCAGATAATTTTCTTGGGTGCCAGCTTAAATACAACCACCCAGATGGCCTACCTCACGCCAGACAAACAAGGGCAACTGTCTCAATACTTCAACAAAATGGCAGCTTTAACCAGACTAACTGCAAGGAAAGTCCTGCAGGCTCTGGGATTCATGGCATCTTGCATCCTACTGATACCATGTGCAAAGTTGCATATGAGGAAACTACAGTGGTACCTAAAAAACTTATGGTCTCAACACAGCCACAGCTTGGAAATAATTATACCACTCATTCCATGCCTTCAAAAGGAATTTTTGTGGTGGGCTCAAGCATGCCAAAGAAACACGTCTCCCTTTCTGTTTACCTCAAGCAACTCAAATCATCACAACGGACGCCTCAGACTTCGCCTGGGGAGCACACATGGCAGATCAGTGCATTCAAGGAAAATGGTCCCAAAAAGAGAAGCACCTACACATCAACCAAAAGGAGATGCTAGCCGTGCAAAATGCTCTTATGACCTTCAAAGACCTACTGCATCCAGGCCAGCTATTGATAAGGACAGACAACACCACAGTCATGTGGTACATAAACAAACAGGGGGGAACTCATTCATACCCCCTGTGCAGGCAAGCCATGACCCTGTGGAACACAGCACTGGAATTACAAATTCAACTACAGGCACAATTCCTGCCAGGGAAGGAAAACACACTGGCAGACAACTTAAGCAGAAATATGACAGACCCACACGAATGGAAGTTGCATCCTCATGTCTTCTCAAAGTTAACTCAGGCATGGGGACAGCCAGACATAGATCTATTTGCTACCCACAGAAATTACCAGTTGAAAAAATTCTGTTCAAGGACCTATCATCCACAGGCCTGGAAAGTGGATGCACTCTCCTTCAATTGGACAACATTGACAGTCTATGCCTTCCCGCCTCTTCCTGTACTGACAAAAGTTCTATTAAAAGCCAGAGCAGAGAGGTCACAAATGATTCTCATTGCTCCAGACTGGCCACGACAGCACTGGTATCCTCTCCTAAAGAGCCTGTCACACTCACCACCATGGATACTACCTCTAGTTACTCTTCTGTTGTCCCAGCACAACTACAAAACCCTTCACAGCCAGCTCAAAACCTTAAATCTAGCTGCATGGAGAATAACTTAATTTCCCAACAGACTCTCCTCTCCAAAGAGGTGCAGGATGTCATCGTGGAGGCCAGAAGACCCTCTACTAGAAAAACCTTCTTCGCCAAATGGAAACGATTTTGTTCCTGGAATCAAGAAAAGGGTCGGAATTCTTGGGTAATAAATATACCTCAAATTTTACAGTACCTAGCCGAGATGTTACACAGTGGCCTTTCCTTCTCCTCCATCAAGATCCACACTTCAGCCATTTCTGCACAATGCAATACAGATCCTCCTTTATTCTCACATCCTCTATTAAGGCAGTTCCTCAGTGGGGCAAAAAAATATAAAACCCCCATGCTTCGGCTGATGTCGCCCTTTCCCCGACGTCAGAGCGCCTGGGGTATAAAAGCGTCAGCCGACGCCATCTTCCCCAGTCTTTCTTGCCGCGTGGTGCCCGAAGCAGAAGCAGTTCGCAAGTGCCGGTCGGCCAGCTCCTGTAATTCAGCTACTGAAAACTTCAAAAGCTAAGTACCCCGTTGGGGACTCTTTCTTGCCTCAGCCGATGCCAGATAAAATTAATAATTGCTTAACTTGTGGGAAACAAATACCTCATATGGATTTCCACTCTTACTGCCTCCCCTGCCTAGGCCCAGACCACGACGTCTCAGCCTGTTCAGCCTGTGTTTCCTTCAACCGACGCACTCTTAGACGTCGGGCGGAGTTTGCAGAGGAATTTTTGGGGGCTAGTTTTTCATACAATATGCCGTCGGAGACTCCGACTTCACATTTAACAAAGAAACGGAAGGACAAGGACCGACACACGCGGGCCGCGGTTTCGGCTGAAACCACGGCCAGGCCTACCGGGAGTGTCTCGGTCTCGGCTGAAACAAAGTCCTTGGTACTTCTGACCCCCGAAACCACTCAACCGACAACCTCGGCCCCGGAGGCCCCTGCTGAGTCGGTTATTGAATTTC
Organism: Protopterus annectens; assembly: GCF_019279795.1. Lineage (NCBI taxonomy): Eukaryota > Metazoa > Chordata > Ceratodontiformes > Protopteridae > Protopterus > Protopterus annectens. The sequence continues at coordinate 467,988,939 of NC_056738.1, read as the reverse complement.
CTTCAGAAACTGGTGTCTTGGAAACTTCCGACACCATTCCTCTAGACAAAACAACACCAGCACGTGGTGCAGCTAGGCCTCCTGCATCCATGTCCATTAAGGCTTTCACCAGGGCTAAAGCTGTTAAACATACAAAAGCTATGCCTCCCAGGGTTATTCCTCAGGGACCCTCTACAAGTTCACAGATTCTAACTTTAGCAGAGGACCTTATTTCCTTAATTAGGGGCTCTCAACCCCATCCGGACAGGGGCTCTCAACCCCCTCTAGACAAAAGGCCCAGGGTTGAGCCCTCTGATCCCCACTTCTCAGAGGAGGCCTCTGATGGCTCTGCTCTCTCGGACTACTAGGAGGAGGCTTTTTCGGCCTACGAGGATTCTGATGCAGAGGAATCAATCCCTTCGGCCTCCCCTCCTGAAGAACTATCCTTCGGGGAGACCCTTCACACTATGAGAGAGCATTTCAAATGGCAGGGCCAGGAATTCCCTGATTCCAGGAAAAGATTAAGAACTTTTCTGCATTTACCTCAGCATAGACCTTTGGCTATTCCTCCTGTTTTGACTGTCATTGATGATGTGTACTCTGAGTCTAGCATAACCCCCGACACTCTTCCTCCGGCCCCTGCCAAACCCGATAGGTACTACAAGATCCCGGACTCACATCTTTTTCTTTACAAGGCCCACTCTGCTGATCCAGAAACTATTTCCCAGGGCCCTAAAGGGGTAGCAGCTGCCACTACTAAAAATCCACTCCCCTCTGAAAGGGAGTCCAGGGCTTTAGAGAGATGGGGTAAAAAAGTGTATACTTCTGCTACTCTTTCTATGAGGGCATTAAATTGTCAATTTCATATGATACAGTACCAAGAGTATTTGTTAGATGAATTGCATAAGAAACTGTCTTCACCTGAACCCCTAGATCGCAAATCACTTCAGGATCTGGTACATAACTCCCAGCAGGTTAGCAACCATTTCTTACAGTGTGGTTATGATGCATTGGAAGCTTCATGTAGGTCAGCTATGACAGGTGCTGTCATACGTAGGCATGCTTGGCTGAAGGAACAATCTCTGCCAGACCATGTTAAAGCTAAGCTTCTGGATGCTCCACTGGAAAAGCAAAAGTTATTTGGCTCCACTGCTCAGGAGGTCTTAAAGAAATTTGAGGAAAAGGCAAAATCTGTACAGTCAAAGATTTTCTACAAGTCCAACCACCAAGATTCAGCAGAAATTGGCCTACCAAGAATTGGTCCTTTCCGGACACAGAAAGATCAGAGAGGCAAGAACAGGCGTGCCAGAGGTAGAGGGCAAGCTAGAGGCTCCTACAGAGGACGTCAATGGCAGCCTCCCAACCAGAGAGGTAGTGCAGGACCTACAACTGCTGCACAAGGACAGACTGAATGACTTTGCTTTGGCTCCGCCAACCAGGGCTCAATTAGAAACACCTTTGGGCGGAAAGCTTTCCTTATTCTCAGAAAATTGGCACAGTATTACAAGAGACAAATGGACACTGCAAATAATAGACAAAGTATACTGGTTCCATTTTCACACATTGCCAAAAAGAAAAGGCATGCCAGACCTGCCACCAAATCAAAGGGCAGAGGCTTTGAAACAAATCTCCAACTTAATGCAAATGAAAGCTATAGAAAAGGTTCCTCTTTCAGAACAAGGCCAAGGATTTTGCTCCAGACTATTCCTTGTTCCAAGAAAAGAAAATCAATGGAGGCCTATTCTCGACTTGTCCGCACTGAATACTTATCTCATTGTGCCAAAATTCAAAATGCTGACTCTACAGCAACTCCTTCCCATGCTGGGCAAGGGGTCTTGGCTGGTGACTCTAGACCTCAAGGAGGCATACCTGCATGTCCCTATCAGACAAAGTTGCAGAAGACACCTCAGATTTCTTGCAGGTTCAGAGCATTATCAATTCTCAGCATTGCCCTTTGGCTTATCTACTGCGCCCAGAGTATTCACGAAATGCCTGGCATCAGTAATTGCACACTGCAGACTTCAGGGGATTCAAATATACCCATATCTGGACGACTGCCTTATACAAGCGGACAGCCAACAAACTTTGGTAAAGGACTTGAATTATGCCATCCGCCTACTTTAGGCCTTGGGATATACAGTCAACATTCACAAATCATGACTTGTTCCATCCAAAAGAATAACTTTTCTGGGTGCGGATCTAGACACAACCACCCAAATGGCTTTTCTCACAGAAGAAAAACAGGCGTCTGCCCTTCAGCAAACCAATAGCCAGCCAAACCATTACAACGGACGCTTCAGACCACGGTTGGGGAGCATACATGCAGGGCAGATGTATTCAAGGACTATGGTCACAAAAGGAGCTACGCATGCACATAAACCAAAAGGAAATGCTGGCAGTGATACATGCAATCGAGGCCTTCAAACTCTTTCTGCATCAAGGCCACCTGCTAATAAGGACAGACAACACCACAGTTATGTGGTACATAAACAAGCAAGGAGGCACCCATTCCTCTACCCTCTTTGCAGACTGGCAATGAATCTATGGGAACTTTCCTTGAAACACAATATAGAGCTGCAATCCCAGTTTGTGCCAGGAAAAGACAATATACTGGCGGACAGCTTAAGCAGAAATATCATGGATGCACACGAATGGATGCTGCACCCAGACATCTTCCTACAGATAACACAATCATGGGGAAGGCCAGACATAGATCTTTTTGCCTCCCCCCACAATCATCAGTTGAAGAAATTCTGCTCAAGGACATACCACCCACAAGCATGGAAAGTGGACGCCCTATCTTTCAGCTGGAGAACTCTAACAGTGTATGCATTTCCACCTCTTCCATTAATGACCAAGGTCTTACTGAAGATCAGGACAGAGCAGCCAAAAGTGATTCTGATAGCTCCGGACTGGCCAAGACAGCACTGGTACCCACTGTTAAAGAGCATGTCACGCACGAAACCATGGCCTCTTCCTCAATGGCCACTTCTCCTGACACAGCACAATTACAAAACTCTGCATTCCAACCTGAAAACCTTGCAACTAACAGCCTGGAAAATACCATGACTCCTCCTCAGGATAAGCTATCCAAGAGAGTGAAGGATATCATCATGGAAGCTTCACGACCTTCCACAAGAAAGGCATATTCAGCAAAATGGAAAAGATTTCACACTTGGAGCACCACAAAGGGCCTAGATGTGACAATGAACATGGCACGTATCCTGGAATACTTGGCAGAAATGCTCCATAATGGCCTGTCTTACTCTTCCATTAAAATTCATGCTTCAGCAATTTCAGCAGAGTAAAATACTGACCCACCTGTTTTTTCTCATCCTCTCCTAAGACAGTTTCTAAGAGGAATTAAAAACATCAATCCTCCAAGGAAACCTCCAGTGCCTACTTGGGACCTTAACTTCGTGTTGGAAAAACTAACTCTGCCTCCCTTTGAACCAGCAGCATCTGCAGAACTACAGTTCCTGTCTTGGAAGACTGCCTTCCTTCTGGCCATAACCTCAGCAAGAAGAGTATCTGAGTTACAGGCCCTCATGGCAGTACAGCCATTTCTTATTTTTCATCAGGACAGAGTCTCATTGAGAACTAATCCTTCATTTATGCCAAAGGTGGTATCCAGGGTCTCATTAAACCAAGCTATTCACCTGCCTGCCTTCTTTCCAAATCCACAAAACAAAGGGGAGAAACTTCTGCACACCCTGGACATACACAGACAGTTGCGCTACTACTTGGACAGAACTAAAAGCTACAGAAAAACTGACCAGCTGTTGGTGGCATATGCTGCTGGTGCACAAGGAAAAGCAATTTCCAAACAGACAGTTTCAAAATAGATAGGGAATTGCATTCGTTTTTGTTATTCCTTTCATGGAAAAACTGTGCCAGCTAACATTAGACCTCATTCCACCAGAGCCACAGCCACCTCCACAGCCTTCTTAAGAGGGGTGGCTACCAAGGACATTTTAGAAGCTGCTAGATGGAGCTCCATGCATACATTTTCCAAGCATTACAATTTACCTTTATATTCCAGATCCAGAGCAGGCTTTGCTACGGCAGTCCTGCAGGGCATTTTAGCTACACCATCCTTTACATAGATCCTCCACCCCCAGTTTGGCTATGGTATTCTACCCATATGTGATGACTGCAGATGCATCCTTGAAGGACATAGTAAAGTTTTTACCTACCATAAATGTAGATGTCCGATAGGTATGCATCTGCAGTCAGGTTTACCCTCCCTCCTTCCCCTCTGAGGTATTTATTGGGTATTTTCCCCTCTCATAGCTAGCTGGGGTTATCTATTATGGTGTATTTGTTTTATATATATATATATATATATATATATATATATATATATATATATATATATATATATATATATGCATATATATTTTTGTACATGTTTGGAATTTATTGCATTTCTCCAAATTTAGCCTTCCTTTGAGGGCACCTGGCATCTGGGGCAAGAAACACTGAGGAAGATGGTGTCGGCTGACGCTTTTATACCCCAGGCGCTCTGACGTCAGGGAAAGGGCGACAACAGCCGACGCCAGACCCAGACTTTGGAATCCGGCCGACCGAAGGGCTGCCTGCGGCAGGACAACCCATATGTGATGACTGCAGATGCATACCTATCGGACATCTACATTTATGGTAGGTACAAAACTGTACTTTTCTGATGAGGTCTGAAATAAGGTGGCCTCCCATCGTTCCTAAAATCGGTTTCCAATTCCTTAATGCATTTGTCGCATGCTACTTGGGGAGCGGCGAGAGCTGCGGGTGCAGGCATAGTCATGAGACGCCATGCCTGAATGCACCTTTGTGACTTTGCAGATCCCTTCAAGGCTTCCATCTTTAACACCCCTATTGAGACCACTAGTTTGTTTGGGTCCAAGGTAAAAGATACATTGGCCAGATGTGAACAGGATGATAAGACCCTATCTGCCATGGGTGTCCGTTTTATCTTCTCAGCAGTTCTATTCTAGGAATCAGAAGAGTGGGAAAATGTGGCACAAAAAAATCTTAGGGTTCTTTCCGTGACTCTTAGGCAGAGTTTTCTCCTAGAGGCGGGGTGTTCTTCATGTTTCACTGTTGCAGTCATTACATTTGGGTAATCTACTGGCAGGTTGCCCTCAGTCGGCCTGATTAACAAAGTCTTGGGTCCTGCGTCAGTTGCTGTCCCTTCTTCCATGACATCAGGGGGTATAAAACATGCAGCTGACGCCATTACATCTGTTTTTCTTGCCGCGCGGTGCCCGAAGCAGAAGGAGTTTGCAAGTGCCGGTCGGCCGACTCCTGAAATTTTCGTTTTCGAGTTTCAGAACCAAAGGCTTCAACTAAAAAGCTAAGTACCCCGTTGGGGAAACTTTTTTTCTTGCTCCTTACAGATGTCAGAAAAAGTTAATTGCATTACTTGTGGGAAGCAAATACCTCATAAGGATTTTCATTTGTACTGTATTCCTTGCCTAGGCCCTGACCACAATGTACCTTGCTGTCGGTTTTGTGCTAAATTTAATCAAAGCACTATTAAACGTCTGTATATTTTTGCTTCTAAATATTTTGGCTCACGCTTTAATTATCCAGAAATGTCGTCTGTTAGCAATCCGACTACCGGAATACCTAAAAAAAAAAAAAAAAAAAAAAATGCAAAGAAAAAGACAGGCCGTCGAGGTCCAAAACTGACGACGCTTCTCCTAAGCCAGTTGCCTGTTCACTGGTACTCAGTGAGGTGTTTTCGCAGCCCCTGAATCCTAGCTACTTCTAATTCGCAGGCCTCTATTGAGACCCATTCGGAGTCCGGTATGCTGCGAGATGCTTCAATTATGGAACCCGCGGATGTCTCTACCTTAGATTGGTCTGGAGCCGCAGTGCAGGCACCGCCTTCTTGAGGGTGTTTTCAGGCCTACAGATTTGTATATTAGACCGACATCTTCAAAACTAAGGCCAAAGTCTAAATCTATGTCTAAAAAACCGATGCCTGGGCCACATGTGCAGGCCCCTATGCCTAAAAACAAATGATCAAAATGGCTGAAGATTTAATTACCCTGATCAGGGGTAGCCAACCCCCCCCCCCCCTTTCTAAGAGGCCTAGGCAAGACATTGTGAATCTTCTGAACAGGATTCTATTTCTTTTGACTCTTCTAATGAACAGGATTTGTCTATACCTACTTATGAGGACTCTGCAGAAGATTCCATTCCTTCTGCTTCTCCCCCTGAGGATTTTTCTTTTGGAGAAACTTTACATACCTTAAGGGAACATTTCCACTGGGAAAGTCAGGACTTCTCTGAATCTAAAAAGAGACTTAGGGATTTTCTTCTTCTTCCTCAGCATAGGCCTTTGGCTATACCTCCTGTTCTAGACATTGTTGATGATGATTTTTCAGACTTTAGTATGGCTCCTGATTCTCTGCATCTGGCTCCTTGTAAGCCAGACAGAGATACTACAGGGTTCCTGACTCCCACAAATTCCTTTTCAGAAATCCTATTGCAGATCCTGAAACCATTTCTCAGGGTCCCAAGGGCATTAAGGCCTCTACTGCTAAAAATCCTACCCCTTCTGATAGAGATTCCAGGGCGCTGGATAGATGGGGTAAGAAGGTTTACACTTCTGCAACCTTGGCAATCAGGGCTTTAAACTTGTCAGTTTCATATGCTTAAATTTCAACAGCATATCATAGGACTGCTTAAACAGAAAATTGTTAATTTCTTACTGTGTGGAAAATAAAGATTTACAGGATTTATTGCATTCAGCTGAGCAAGTTCGAAAACCTACTTTGCAATGTGGTTTTGATTCTTTGTAGGCCTCTTGCAGGGCTGCTGTAACTGGGTCTGTGCTAAGAAGGCATGCTTGGCTCAAAGAGCAAACTCTGCCTGATCATGTTAAAGCTAAATTGTTGGATGCTCCTTTACAACAGGACCGTCTCTTTGGTAATAAGGCTGAAGAAGTTTTAAAAAAGATGGAAGATAAAGCTAAATCTATGCAAACTGTGAAATATTTCTTACAAGTGCAACCTCCAAGATTTAGTAGGCACTGGCCTACTAAGAACTGGTCCTTTCCAGTTCCTTCGAGAGCCACTCAAGTCAAACCCAGACATTCCAAAGGCTCCAGGTTTCAGTCAGATGGAACTTTTAGAACAAAACAATGGGATGCCTCCTCCAAATCTGGAAACAAGGCACCTCCCTATGGTAAACAGTCTCAATGACTTCCCTTTACACTTACCAAGCACTTTCCTTTTAGCCGCCACTTTGGGGGGAAAACTGACACTTCATGCAAGAAACTGGCAACTTATAACCCAGGACAAATGGGTTTTAAATATACTATCCCAGGTATACAGATTTCATTTCCACACGTTGCCAATCCCAAATGGATGGCCAGACCTGCCACCAAATTAGTGGGCAGAGGCCTAGAAACAAGTACTGTCCCTCATGAACATGGGGGGCTATTCAACCAGTACCAGAAGAGGAAAATGGACAAGGTTTCAAGACTTTTCCTGGTACCTAGAAAAGACAAATCATGGCGTCCGATTTATAAACACATTTCTGGACATTCCAAAATTCAAGATGCTGACTCTTCAACAGTTACTTCCTATGCTAGGCAAAGATGCCTGGTTGGTAACTCTAGACTTAGAGGCTTACCTGCATATCCCAATCAGGGAGTCTTGCAGAAGATTCCTCCGCTTCAAAGTAGGCTACTTGTATTACCAGTTCTCTGCACTGCCCTTTGGCTTATCTACTGCACCTGGGGTCTTCACAAAGTGCCTGGATCCAGTAATTGCATTTTGCAGGCAAAGAAATATTCAAATATGTCTATACCTGGACGATTGTCTAATTCAGGCAGAAAACAGGGATTTTCTTCTAAAACATCTGGCGTTTGTAAAAAGGGTTCTAACTTGTCTAGGATACACCATAAACAAAAAGAAATCACAACTGGTGTCCTCTCAAAAAATTACATTCCTGGGTGCAAGCTTGAATACAACTGCCCGGGTGGCTTACCTAACGCCAGAAAAGTAAATTCATTTGGTAACTTACTTCAAACAGGTGGCCACAAAAACCCTGCTATCTGCAAGACAAATTCTGCAAGCCTTGGGGTTCATGGCCTCCTGCATTCTTCTAATTCCATATGCAAGACTGCATATGAAGAAACTTTACAAGTCAACATTGTCACAGCCTGGAAAAAATGATTTGTATCGTATCTTGCCTGCAACTAGAGTTCCTATGGTGGGCAGAGGCCTGCCACCAAAACAAAGGACTGCCATTCACTCCACCCCGTTCCAGCTAAACCCTAACTACAGATGCATCAGACTATGCTTTGGGGGCTCATCTGGCAGGGAAGTGCATTCAGGGCAAATGGAGACCAAATCAAATGCACCTTCATATCAATCAAAAAGAGATGCTAGCTGTACAGAATGCACTGACCGCCTTCAAAGACTACCTTCATCCAGGGCAATTAATGATAAAGACAGACAACACCAGAGTTATGTAGTGCATAAACAAGCAAGGGGGGGTACACACTCCTACCCTCTTTGCAGACTAGACATGGCATTGTGGAACACAGCTTTGACCTATCAAATACAACTACAAGCTCAATTCCTGCCAGGAAAGCTGAATACTCTGGCAGATGAACTAAGCAGAAATCTCATGGACCCACACGAATGGAAACTGGAACCACGGATTTTCAACATGTTGACATGCAAATGGGGGAGTCCAGACTTAGATATTTTTGCCTCACCCCAGAACTATCAGTTGGACAAATTTTGCACAAGAACTCATCAGAAAAAAGCCTGGAAAGTGGATGCTCCATCAGTCTATGCTTTTCCCCCACTGCCTCTGCTCTCCAAATATGTCCTTCAAGAATGATGTCATTTTGGAGGCAAGAAGGCCTAGTACTAGAAAATCTTATGCTGACAAGTGGAAAAGGTTCAGTGCCTGGAATCGATCACAAGGGATAAGCACAGCAGTGCCCAATATTCCTCAGATTTTAAAATACTTAACTGAGATGCTTCACAAGGGCCTGTCCTTTTCTTCCATAAAAATCCATGCCTCAGCCATTTCGGCTCATTACAACACAGAACCTCCCTTCTCTCATCTTCTGCTAAAGCACTGTCTCAGAGGGGCCAAAAACCTAAGACCACCCAGGAGAGCTCCAACCCCTGCCTGGGACCTCAATTTTGTATTGGAAAAACTCACTCTCCCTCCTTTTGAGCCAGCTGCTACTGCAGACTTAAAATTTCTCTCCTAGAAAACAGCTTTCCTTTTTAGGAGTCACTTCAGCTAGAAGGATTTCCGAATTACAGGCTCTTATGGCAGTGGAGCCTTTCATTTTTCATGAGGACAGGGTGTCTCTCAGGACCAATCCATGCTTCATGCCTAAGGTGGTATCCAGTGTGGCTCTTAATCAGACCATTCATTTGCCAATTTTCTTTCCCAATCCACAGAAAAAGGGGGAGTGGATTCTGCATTCATTGGATGTACACAGACAACTTAGATTTTACTTTAAACAGGACAAAATCTCTCAAGAAAATCTGAGCAACTACTGGTGGCATTTGCTACAGGGGCAGAGGGAAAGGCTATTTCAAAGCAGACTATTTCCAAATGGATAAGCCATTGTATTTGTTTCTGCTATATGCACCATGATAAAACTATCCCCCAGGGGATCAGATCTCATTCCACCAGGGCTGCATCTACTTCTACAGCCTTTCTCAGTGGTGTTCCTACCAGAGACATTCTAGAAGCTGCTACCTGAAGCTCGGTTAATATGTTCACCAAGCATTGCCATTTACCTTTCTTCTCTAAATCCAAAGTTGGCTTTGCCACTGCTGTCCTGTAGGGCCTTATAGCTGGTCCTAATGCTCTATAAATCCGTTCTCCCAACCATAGCTTTGGGAATCTACCCAAATGTAATGACTGCAGCAGTGAAACATGAAGAACATAGTACAGTTGTGTACACTTACCATAAATGTAAATCTTCGAGTGTATTCACTGTTGCAGTCCTGGTTACCTTCCCTCCAACCCCGTTTTTCTCTTACTATACCTCTACTTTCCTTTACTATGCTTAAAAGCCTTTTTGGTGTATTTTCTTTTGTTTGGAGGTATATTTTTGTGTTTTTAATTACTTAAATATTTGGCTCCCCATTTGGGGGGCACCTGACATCTGGTGTAAGAAAAACTGATGTAATGGCATCTGCTGCATGTTTTATACCCCTGACAACCTGACGTCATGGAAGAAGGGACAGCAACCGAAGCAGGACCCACGACTTTGTTAATCAGGCCGACTGAGGGCAACCTCCCAGCAGATTACCCAAATGTAATGACTGCAACAGTGAATACACTCGCACATCTACATTTATGGTAAGTGTACACAACTGTACTAGTCTAATGGAAGACGCTCCTTTCAGGGGAGGAGAGGTCTGCAAAACCGGAGATTCCAGGGAATCTTTCTCTGGACAGCCCTATTAGCGCTCCTGAGGAGCAGCCCGATTTGCTTTCCTCTGGAAGCAGTCGGGGGTCATTTTTTCCTTGTACCCTTCTGCCTGGCAAACAATAACCACAGATTCTTGGGTGCAAAGGCTCATCACCAGAGGATACCATATTCCTTTCTTATTCACTGCCCCCTAACCCAGAAGCTTAACCGACGTGCCACCCAGTCAAAGGAAAGCTGCAGCTATAGATATATCAGAGCTACTTCAAAAAAGAGTAATTCAAACAGTTCCCCCCAGGTCAGACAGGATCCGGCTTCTATTCAAGATTATTTTTGGTGCCAAAAAAGACAGGGGACTGGAGACCAATTCTGGATCTCAGCGCCCTAAACAAATTCGTAAAGACAGAAAAATTCCAGATTGTCACGGTTCAGTCTATACTTCCACTTTTGGAAAAAGACGATTGGATGTGCTCCATAGATCAAGACTCGTACTACCACATAAAAAGGTGCTCAAGAAGAAATCTTCGCTTCCGGGCGGGAGCCAGTCATTACCAGTTTTGCGTACTGCTCTTCGGAGACTCTACAGCCCCCAGTGTGTTCACAAAGTGCATGGCAGTAGTCACAGCTCACCTGTGGCTTCAAGGATTCCAGGTGTTTCCCTACCCTAGACGACTGGCTCATTACTGCCCCAACAAGACGTCCACTGGATCAGGCCTTGACTTGCACCCTAAACACTGCACAGCAGCTCTGAATATTGATAAACTGTAAGAAGTCAAACATTACTCCGCGTCAACTCATTTAGAGTACATTGGAGTGATTCTGGACACACTGACTTGACTCTCTACCAGATCACAGAATTCAGAGGATCAAAGAACAGGTTCAGGCAATACTTTCACAAAATCTAGCCTCAGCTCGATCCGTTCTTCAGTTGCTGGGATCGTTGGCAGCCTCCATCACGATAGTCCCTCTAGCAAGGCTGCACATGAGGCTTCTTCTTACTCAGTGGTACCCATCACAGCACCCTTATCTTCCGATTCGAATAACCAAGATTTGCAAACAGGACTTGTTCTGGTAGATGTCAAGCAACCCTCACCAGTGGTCCTGCCCCTTCAACCCTCATCAGCCTAACACCACAGTTGACCATAGATGCCTCCCTGATGGGGTGGGGGGGATGTTTCAGAGAAAGATAGTCCAAGAAATTTGGTCACAGATGGAGGCCCATCTGCATATCAGTGTCCTAGAAATGAGGGCAGCGCTACTAGTGTTGCAAGCATTCCAATCGATCCTTCCATCAGGGACTATTGCAATTCAGTCAGACATGGCAGTAGTCTGGTACATCAACAAACAAGGGGGAACCAGATCATACCCACTCTGTCGAGAGGCCATGAGAATATGGCAATGGGCGATAGCCTCCAACTGTTTTCTGATAGCAACTCACTTTCCCAGGAGCTCCAACATGATGGAGAACAAGTTGAGCAGATGCATTCTACAGCCTCACGAGTGGTGTCTCAATCCTCTAGTGGCGCTGAAGATTTTCGACTGCTGGGGCCAGCCTTGTGACCTATTTGCGTCCCTGTCCAATCATAAGTGCAGCAACTACTTTGCCCTGATCCCCATCAGGGACAGTCACCGAGAGATGCTCTAGTCTACGAATGGCCCTCAGGTCTGCTATATGCCTTTCCTCCGATACCCCTCATTCCCCTGTTCTTCAAAAAAGCACGTCGGTTGAAGAGCAAAGCAATCCTCATTGCTCTATATTGGCCTTGACAAGTTTGGTTTCTCTTCCTGTGACCTCATCTGCTAGATCGACCATGGATTCTCAGTCCAACACCAGAGTTGATCTCTCACCCGCAGAATCTTGTTCATCCAAACCTATCCTGCCTGAAACTGACAGCTTGGTTTATCCACTTCCAATGATTGCCAGGCAACATGACCGATCTTCCCTTGTGCGTGACATTCTGATTGCCTCTCATAGATCATCCATCAGACTACTCTACTGCAGCAAATGGAAGAGGTTTTCCTCTGGCTACAAGATAAGCAAATGGACCCTTTTACAGTCCCTGTTTCTATTGTGCTAGAATATCTTTCAGACCTTTTTAAATCGGGGATAGCAGCCTCCACAGTTTGTGTTAGTTTGGCTGCAATTTCTAATTTTCATAATGGTTTCCAGGGCTCTTCCTTAATGTCCCACAGACTTTGTAAGACCTTTATAAAGGGTGAACCCAACTAAAGCCGCCATTCAGTGAACCTGTTCAACCTTGGGACCTGGCCTTAGTCCTCCAAGAGTTGAACATCTCCTTTTGAGCCTGCATCTACCTGTCATCTAAAGTATCTGTCATGCAAAATGTTCTTAGTTGCTATTACATGTTATGTAGTCCTATCTCACCGTAATTCTTGTTGGATGGGTTCGGAGCCAATATTCGGCTCCAACTCTGCCTATACTAAAGTTAGAGAGCTTTTTACTGGCACGAGGCTAGCCCCTATCCCATGTTGCCTCATGGCAATTCTCCAGATCTTGTTTGCCGCGAAAGCTTCGAGGTTGTGTCTTACTGGCTCATTGGCTAAATAGAACGATTTTTTACTTTGGACTTTTTCTACCATCTTTTTTTGTCATGATGTATGTATATATATATATATATATATATATATATATATATATATATATATATATATATATATATATATATATATATATATATATATATATATATATATATATATATATATATATATATATATATATATATATATATATATATATATATATATATATATACATATATATATATATATATATATATATAAA